>NC_046664.1:23493234-23502411 GCF_010883055.1 Belonocnema kinseyi
TATCGTACTCTCCATAGACGATACAATCAATAGATGATGTCAGCTCTTTTTGAAAGCGCACATTGATGCGTACACTGCCATGCCTACTGAGGTTCCAATTATTATAATTTGCTGAGAGATCAGGCGTTAAGTCAAATGCAAAAAGACAGAAACCATTTGCATACATATTTCTCGAAATTGAATTCTCTTCATTTAGGAAATGAGTACCTGTTCCCGAGAACAGGGTTTGATGGGCTCTCTCAAATAACTCATTCTGTTTGAACTGGGGCTGTAATGCTTTTGTAGGGACATGTGTATTATCGACATACAAGGATAGGAAATTCATTTTATAATGTTGAAAATTGACTAGGTTTAATTTCAGATCTCCATTGAATGTACGATTATCGAAAAAACCAAGAATGATTCGTTTCAGAAGTTTTCCCAATATTACATTATCCAACGTCTCACCGTAAATTCCAGAATGTAAAATGACTGCTTTGACTTCCACTCGTGTAAGCGAATATTTGGCGGTCGTCTTGCCCAGCATTCGTGCATCAGGAAGGAGGATACCCGGATTGATCTTTGCTCGTCGTACGACAAGTGTAGCTTTGACGATATTTCCTTCTGAGCGCATTAAGAAAAATGAATCGCATGTGCGAACAAGGCGTAGCTTCACTTCAACACCATTAAGCAGCAAAATTTCCTTATTGAATACATCACAGTGTAAGTGACCTATTAGATCAACCACTTTTCCCTTGGCTACGAATGCAGTTCTTTGAATGAGACCAGGAATTCGTTCATCCCAAACATCCATGATTCCAGCAGAATCATCATACCACAACCTCATCGTCAAATGTGAGGATTTTTTTGATTGCTGTAATTCAGTAAAGTTTCAATATACGCACGGTATACATAGGCACTGTTCGATAAAAAAGCGAGTTTTTGATTAAAATATACATCAATTTTATTTAACATTGAATGATGTAGATTGTTCACAGGCGCGACCCTTGCGTCGTCAACATGGTCATATGCTGTCTTAACTGCTGTGCTGGGTAATCAGATTTTAAATCAGTATTTTTAATTAAAAGGTTGAGGAGTTTGTTGCGTTTAAATCCAAGTATGTGGTGAAGCTGACGTGAGATATCTAGTATATGGTCTATATTTGTACAGTCTTAACACACTTTTTTTATTTGAGGGACAATAAACTGTACTGCAATTTATGTGCAGTGCAACGTAAAATTGATCTTTCATTCCAAATTCTGTAAACTAGATGCACGAGTTGAATTTCTTGGATGTCCTTTCGAACTAACCAAAAGTTTCTTCGATCGCCCTGTACCATATGTCTTAAGCACACGATCAATGTAAGAAGTTTCGGCACTGATATTTTTCCGAACACTATTTAACTCCTCTTGATAACAAATGCAATCAATATCATTACCAGATAAATCACTTAGACATTGGACCGCAGTATAACTTTGTGTGTTAATTGGTGTCATTTTAAAGAGCTCTTCAGATCACCCACCACTTTACCCCTTCGCAAAGGCTGCTTGCGCTGTACTAATGCGTACAAGGTCATCAACCTTGTATTTAGGCACAACTGGCTTATTTTTCTAACACTTTCTAAGATTTTCGCGAGCGGTTCGATAATTATTAAATGTAACTTTTGCCGGTTTCATCTTAATTGCACTATATTCTGCAATATTAAAAGAGTCTACCAACTGCTGCAACATATCGATATAACGATGTGTTCGTTTGTCTGTGTAGTAACGCCACATGTTTTCTTTTAGTGTCAGATTCACTCATTCGAACACAACTGATTTTACATCTGGACTGCGTGCTACACGGAACAAGATCCTTTTTCGTCTTAACAGTGTTTGTCCTGATTCTCCCACAAATTCTTTTCCACGATCAGTTTAAAGACAATGCGGTTCTCAATTTTTGCTATGTCCTAAAATGCGTTCAAGCGCATAAGGTACAGTACTCGCGGCTTTATTAGGCAAAGGTTTCACCCACAGAAATTTACTAAGAACATCAATGACGACTAGTAAATAGTATACATCATCATTATATGTTTACAAAGCACGTAAATCAACAAGATATGATTCCCATATCTGACAGCGAATTACTTTTCCTCTGGAAAATCGTCTCGTTACAGCTTTTGTTATTCTACGTGCACCATAGAAGGCTGCTGTGTGATGAGGGTCGTAATACATTTGATGCAACGCGGTCATTATTCTTATTTGCGAAACGACGTTCATTTTGTGAAGACTTTGAACCTCTTTTCAACTTTTCAACTATTGAGTCATTTTTGTCCTCATCGTCGTCGTTGTCTGACAGAAATATAGAACTGCCTTCTGTTTCACTTGAAGTAGAGGTAATACTTAGTGCACGTACATGGTGACGTTGTTGTCGCTATATTTCTTCTTCTGATGATTATGATGATGATGATAATGGTGTAAAGGCTTTTTACAAATTTTCATTGTCAATGAATTCATGTGGCATGTTAAAACTTCGAATGAGGCATGCAAACTGTTTACGTTCAGTTGCTACAACCCCCTTTCTTGCTCGCATTACATCATTCACAAGATCGTATATATTTGCATGAGATAAACGTTCTTCACTTATTATTACATCTCGTCGCTCATTCCAAGAGCGGCGACTGTTCGGAATAGACAGCAAAAAATTCAATAAAAGTTCAGATTTGCGGCGGTAACGCAGATTTACAGTTTCTGTAATACGTTTAATTAAAACTAAACTTCTGCGTGTAGGTTGTTACGCCTTTTTTAGTGAACTAAGATCAACTAACCCTAGACATTTTGACTCCGGTGTATTGTCAGTCTCGCGAAATTGAAGGTAATGTAGCGGAACTTGTTGATATCCTTGGCAGTTTTCTCGAGAATCTCTACTCGCCGACGACTACGGAATTGCCAACATTTCGTTATCTAACCGACTTAGCGTTGTACTAGGTTTTTAAACTGTTACAATTGTTTACGGTGGTTGCGTCATCGTCGCAGGTTAAAAAATGAGTGGATGCAAGTTATGCGTTTGAAAACGTTAAACACTTTTATTTGGAAGTAATACCATTTTGCGTGCATGTTCCATGACTTAATAGGAGTCAAGGAATTCCGAAAACACAGTGTCCAGTCAGCCTTGCGAAGTATCCAAGAGCGTTACAAAGTGTAAAGGGTCGTCGGAAAATATATTTGTACGAAAGCGACATTTCCCGGCTGTGGATTGTTTCAAATTTAGAAATAGATATCCGTCAGGCTGACAACTGGCATCATAATAGACTTCTTAAAGAAAGCGTGGATTCTCAGGACATACTTGACCATCAAGGTGACGTATCTGTGCTCTGTCACGGGGATTAAAAAAAAACGATATAGTTTGCATTTAGTGAAATGTCCCGTTGACCGTGACCTTAGTAGAATAAATTTTGTAAAATGAAAATGACGCTGAGATTTTTTCGATGACTACCTTTTGTAAAGAGATCAACGACAGCATTACTTGATGCTCTATGCATAAGGTCATCAATGACTATCAATTTTGGACTTGGATCACTAGGGAAATTAGTTGATTGTAGTAATCCCTCGCGAAATTCCACTTTGCCCCAATATTCTGTGTACCCCTGCTGCTACTGACAGTAATAAAAAATTATTTTTTCAAATAATGTATCACTTATGGAATTCAAGTAAAGAAAAAAATGAAATAAGCTTATACGTAGCGTACGCGGCTGTAATATGCCATATATATCCTCTAATGAAACACCAGCATATTCTTAAGACACAGTTTTAAGTAAATACATTATTAACGCATTAATCGATTTTTCACCCCATTGCGAACAATGTTTTTTTACCTTAATAATTACATTTTTTCAGTAACTGTAACCATAAAAACTTTAGCTTTTCATTTAGTTTTGAAATGTGGTTTGTGGTCTTTCAGGACAATCAATACATTAAACATATTTTGGAATGATTCTCTTATTTCCTTTGTAGCCTTCATGTTTGTCCTTCGTTCAGAATTAAAGGTTTAATATTTAGAGATTGCTTTCTCAAATTTTTTAATCTAACATCATAAATGATATAATTAATTTTTTTTCAGTGCATTGTTGAAAATCTGATCAGCTTATAAATAAAAATAAGAAATAAAAGCGATAAGAATCGACAGTCACTTAGAAGATAAAGTTGTTATTTCAATGCCGTAGAATTAGTTTTTTGCACAGATAATCGGAAAAATTTTCTTTCGTGCGAAATCTTTTCTTTACTGCGGACTAAATTCTTTTCATCTCAAAAATTATATCTTACATAAAAGATTATATTTAGGAAATCACATTGAATTGTTATAAAAAAATACAATTATGTTCCAGGTTTTAAAGCAATTTTTCTGAAGAGATCATCCTTCATAAACCGTACCATAATGGCATGTCATTCAATAAAAAATTTTTTTCATTCTTGTAAAAAATTTCGTTTTCGCGTTTTTTTTACTTGAAAGGATCTTCTTTTCCACAAAAGAAAATATTTTTTTTCTTACAAAAATTCAAATATTTTTATACACCCAAAAAAATTGATAAATAGAATGTAATTATTACTTTATGTTGTCAACTGTCATTTTTTTGGTATTAATATTATTCGTGCGATAAAAATGAGTTGCACTGTAGAATGCAAACAAATGTTGTATAATAAATTAAGGAGATGGATTCTGAACCATAGTTTGAAATATTTACCTTTTGGACAAAGTACTCGACATTAACAAAGAAGACAACGTTTTAACGAATAATTTTAATTCTAAAATTAAAAACTTAATTTTTAACTGGAAATGGAACAGTGAAATTTTCAGTTAAAAATAAATGTTTTTTCTTCTTTAAATACTTTTTTGAGAATTCGAGAATCTTCAAATATATATTTTGAAATTCAATGCTACCAATTTGCAGTGAACATCTTTTTAAGAAATTAAACGTTTAGATTGTTGGGCGATCAAATTTATTTCCTGGTAGAGTTCTATCAAATGTTAATATCATAATCCTAGAAGATTAAACCTTTCCCTTATAATAAATTAGATATCCTTTAGGATACCATATATACCGTGTGGACCATTACAAATGATGCACGCTAATATCTCTGATGGCAAATCAGATACAAAAAATTGTTTGCATAAAAGTTGCTTAGGGAAATCGGGGCCATTTGACTGTACTAATAACTGTGGCCGTGAGGATAGACTTGGGAGCAAACGACCTTGGCCATCTTGACTTTGAGACAAGGAAACTTACAGTAAACAAGCATCCCCAATGTTTGTTCATCCATAAATCCGCAAGAGGTCAAAGAAAACTGCTTCTGAAAAATTTCACAATATTTAACCTTGACCTTCTGAAAGTCACTCTAGAAATTTAAAGCTGTGTTCTCGTACATAAAATTAATTGTTTTTTCAAAATTCCCTGTCAAAAATAGGGCTTTCTATTTAAAAACTGACTTTGACTTTCAAATTATTTTGAAAATTTACCCCAAGATCACAGTTATTAGTACAGACAGATGGCCCCGCTTGCCATGAACAACATTTGTCTAAACAATTTTCTTGTTTTGGCTTAACGAAAAAGAAATATTTGCGTGCGGCAATTAAAATGGACCACCCGGTATATAACTTTATGACGCTGTACGTTATTCATTAAATAACCTTTCAAGTAAATTCTTCATCATTGCATTATTCGTGTTTCCCCTCACTGAAAACAATGGGAATCATTTCCACTCTGATGTTTGCCTTCATGGTCATCCTTAGATTTATTGGTGAATACAGTAGTATAATACTTATCCAGAATTCTTGAAATATTTTCGAGTTTTACGGAATTAAATGTTCAAACCAACTAATTCTACTTGATTTTCAATAGTGACCTAAGCCTTTAACAATATTATTTACTTTAAAAATAAATCTAATGCTCTGCTTCTTTTGCAGAGATTGGTTCACAATTTGACTGCTTACCCAATGGCGACCCTTTTCCGGGTTTTCTTCGTGGCGGACAAACTTCTTCTTCTTCTGGTCGACAACATTCTCCTCATAGATCTGTTCCTCCTGTCGAGCCTTCACCTCGTGCCCGGTCCAGGTCTCCTCGTGTCTATGGCACGGGCATGGCTCCACATACTGAACTTATTAAATCTTCTGATGGACAGATATATGGATATGACCAACTTAAATATATTCGGCTTACTTCCAAGAAAAATCCACACCGACAATTTGAACTTCGAAGATACAATTTCCCTGCTGGTTCAGAAATTCGAATAACCGCCGGACACGGTGCCTTTAAACCTATGCCAAGTCAAGAAAAAATTGTATTATCAACATTCGAAGGTGACGTCTTTGCAACACTGGAGAATGTTCGTGCTCTTGCTGGAATATATGCACGTAATCCTTTCACTAGAGTACCATCACGGGCAAAAATAAATATGGAAAACCACACAGTTACCTTATTGACTCCAGGTGAAGTCAAGGAAACTCCAGTAGGTTTCACGCGACCAATTTTATGGTTTTTTAGAGTAGAGCATGTAAAACACAATATACTAAACCATTAATTAAATTCGTAAATAATTTCAAACAAAAATATATAATAGTTAGGTTTTTAGTTACTTTCGAAATGTAGTTTGTGGTCTTTAACGGTAATCAATAAATGTTACATGCTTAAAACGATTGTTTTATTTTTGTCGTAAAAACAAATTTTACACAATTTTAATGTTTTATATCTTTTTTACAAAGTTTTGATTCATTCATTGAGAATTAAAAGAGAAATTCAAAACATTGAATGACCAGAGAGTTGAAAGAGACCGCATCTATTTCAGATAAGACGAGGTTCTATTTTGGAAATCGCAGAATCTCTCGGGGAAGAACTATAATGTTTTTTAGAGAAGAGAACAAGGCAAGTTACGCAAGATTAAATTGTCAATAAATATAAATCAATCTCAAATATATTCAATAACTTAGATACATGCAATCGGCTTAATTTAAAATCAATATCGACGTAAGTAAACACACATGTTTGCGACCATATTAGTAACCACAAACATAAATAAATATCACAATATCACTACATTACATCACATTAGTTTATTGTAATTCACAAAGGGCATATACCCAGTTACAAGTGAGCGTATTTGAGTGTCTATTTCACAGGGTGTGCGAAATGTTTTGGAGTAACTTTCAACATGAAATCCTACAGTGGCCTTCAATTTGACCTCGAACTCGATCTTCAGGGTCATCGGCAATCGAAACAGAAGGAAATTTTTAGCTTAAATATTTACTCAGCTCATAGGTATACAATCGTAAAATTATTAGTTTTTTGAAATGGTAAATGTCAAAAATAGTGCTTTCTATTTAAAAATACACCAAGGTGAAGTTGAACTGACCTTGAAGAGCAAGTTTAAGGTCAAATTACAGAACGTCATTAGATATGTCGTTGAAAATTACTTCAAGAATGACATTGAACTGAGGAAATACAGAGCTGTCCCGTAAAAAAAGGCCGGACATTGTTTAAGTTTGAATGACCTTCAGCTGACCTGCAAAGCCACACCTTACCTATGAGAGCTCAGTACATATTTAAATATAAAATTTCCCCCTGCTTCGCTTGCCGATATGGAAAATACAGGTACCCATTGTAAAACACAAACTTGATCTTTAAATAACCTTGAAGGTCAAGTGCAAAGTCAAATTAAAGATCAGCATTCAATTTCTCGTTAAAAGTTACTCCAAGAAAAACCTTGAATCACTTGTATAATATTTTATGTGGACAGTTATTTAAGGGTTTCTAGAATTTTTGGACACCCTATCTAATTCATTTTTTAAAATAATAATCTATGTTTATAAGTAGAGACCTAAGGCTTTTATTTTTAATGTATTCTCTACAAACTAAAACGTTTTACCCATCATATTTTTACCATCTATTCGAAGTAAATCTTTCCCTGTTGAAATACTTGATGGTAAAAATTGACATCTAATGCCTCTGTAAGCTGAAGAGGTCCTCTTAAAATGTTCTAAAGAAATGATCCTACTCCAATTGCTCACGTGGTACACACTCTCAGAATTAAAAACGAATTGTTTGCCCATCCAAAATAATTTACTCTTCTTGAAATCTATTCAGTCTTAAATTGCATAAAAGGCTTAATTTACTCAAGTTTAATTCTTTGAAAAAGTAGATGTGACCTAGACTTTGCAAAGGAAAGCAAAGTCTAGCATTACATTCACGAATTTCGCAAAGTTAAGCATTGCAGTCACGAAATTAGAGGTAAAAAACTTATGAAATTCATTGTATTTTCTATTGGGCACTAGGACTTTACAATTTTTGGCTTTACCTAAACTTCAAATCAGTTCGTCGAATTCTATCTCGCCATTCAGATTAGAAGCATATCCCCAGACCAACAAATAAAGTTTAAATGATTTTCCGTATTTTCTGGTATTCATAAAAAGAATTTTTCATTGTTTGCAAATCTTATGGCAAGTTTTGTATAGAAGCGAAAAATGTAGTTCCTTTAAAAAATATTTCTTTTAAAAATATCCGCCTATTTTTAACGTAGTTAGACAACGCAGAATTGGCGCTTTGCGATCATCATTGTTGTTATTTTTCATTCTCTATTACTAAAATACTGTTTTTCGAAGTATCGAGAATATTTTTAAATTGTGAAATAGACATCTTTACCAGATTTAAGGTGTCATCATTGAGACCGCCCATTATTTATTTTCTGTTTGTCTCTCTGTTATTGCACACATACACTCTTTCAAAACTGTTTTTTAGATATAACTTTTTCCTAGATTCACGTAGGCACTACCCCTATGTCCACATACAGTACTGGTAAATATACTTTTTATTGCTGTTTTTCATTTGAAAATTGGTCTTACCAACTCAGAAACCTTCGTAGGCTCATGTACAACAACTTTGCTAAAGATCATCACATGATCAAATGCATAGTTTACGATTCTACAAAGGACATATAGACCAGTGATCCCAGATCTGAAACTTGATGTGGTCCAATATACTATGATAGGGCTATGTCCGTGTGAATATAGTAGGAGACGATGTAAATGACTGAGTTGCGAGCGCAACCCATTTCTCCTCTTCTGAATTTAAAAACTCGAAGGTGCACGATTGCCGGTCGGAGCACTTCGGCGGTTCTATTTATATCTCTATCTGCTTTAAAATAAAATGAAGAGATTGGGATTTTAATATTT
>NC_046664.1:23502511-23506173 GCF_010883055.1 Belonocnema kinseyi
CTCTCAGAGTACGCAGCCTTATCTTTGCATGCGGGACTCTACAAGGATGGACGAACCCCTTTCCCTAGCTTCTCGTGGGAACAACAATAACAACACTAAACAAAGATGTAGTAAGTGTGGTTCAAAACAACAGAACGCGCAGGGCTCCCGACAATAGGTCGGCCAACAATGCCGACCAATCTAGAGCTGGGGGAGCCAATGAAAATGGATTCAATGCGCTGAATCGGCGGGATCTCGCAACCTTTGGGTGGACGGAGCGACTGATTCACGACTTGCTAGAGTGCTACGATGCGAGTGTGGCCTCTGAACGGGGTTACATGGCACGGCTGCACGCTCTGTGGTGCGAGAAACACCCGGAGCTATCGCACTTTTCGCAGCAACGTCTGCGAAACCATGCTGAACTACTCCGTAAAAGTGGTTATGTAAGCGGAACGCCTACTCTACCACAGCTAGAACAAGCCGGCAACAGGGAAAGAGAGGCGACACTAAGACCAACCGCAGGCAGGCATCCAATAGATGAAGAGCGATGCTTTACCACCCAGAGAAACATCAACACCAAGGTTTCTCTCAAGCCTAAAGATTTGGCTGAAATGAATGACGAGCTTCGTGGACATTTTTCCGGAGAATCCGACCTCTGGGCTATAAATTATTGTGTGTATAATGCAGCGAGAGCTTTGGCCGATGCGAAACGTAAAACGAAACCAACGGCTGATCATAAGACCAAAAAACGAAAGCATCAACTTGCCATAAAGATAGGCTGGGCAAGACAGTACGCGTCCCGCATTCAGTGTGTGATTTACTCCATCACATCTGGCAGGAATTTTACCGCCAAGGTTCGAAAGTTCGCGCGCGAACTCTAGACCCGTTATCACACACTTAACAAGTCAAAGCTGCTGACCATCAGACAGCATATTGTTGAGAGAATACGGATACTAACTGACGCTAAGAGAAGTCTAGAGCGGAGGGAGAGGTGGGTCAGAGAAAATCAACAGTTTCTCTTTGACTCATCTCGACTCTTCCAAGACCCTCCAGTTACTGTCGAACACCCACCCAAACCAGAGGAGGTCGAAGTATTTTGGAGAGAAGTCTACGAAGTTCAGTATAGACTGGACGAAGACTCAGAAAATATAAAGAGCTTCAAGGAGTTATGTGTTGCCCTCATAACACCTGATAAAGAATGCCCACCCATCACTACCGAGGAGGTGAAAAAAGTATTAAGAGGGATGAACAACTATTCCGCACCGGCACCAGATTGTATCAAAACCTTCTGGTGGAAGAAGTTTTCTTCGACCCATCAGCATTTGGCCCGTATTTTCACCTCATATTTGAAGTCGGGAGAGCCGATTCCAGAATGGTTGGTGGAAGGGCGCACAATACTTCTGCCGTAAATAGGCAACTTAGCTGACCCGAAGAATTACAGGCCAATAACTTGTCTGAACACGCTTTATAAGATATTGACAGCTATCCTAAACGATAGGATTGTTCGGGCAATTGAACCTGTGTGGCAAGAAATGTATGAACAACGGGGCTCAAAGAAAGGCGTAGCCGGATGCCAGGAGAACCTGCTCATCGATAGATGTGTCTGCAAAGATGATCGGAAAGCTTTCGATTCGACCTTCCATAGACTTATTATCTGTCTTTTGGAAATCTTAAAGGTTCATCCGCAAATAGTAAGGTGCATAGAGAGATTGATGCCGCTTTGGAAAACCAGATTTACTATCTCATCTGGAAAAAATCGTGTGACAACTAACAAGGTCACCTTTCAGAGAGGTGTCTTTTAGGGCGACACCATGAGCCCACTCCTCTTTTGCCTTACATTATTGCCACTATTTCTAGCACTTCGTCATTCCGACGGGTACTTGTGCGGCAAACCTGCAGATCGAAAGTACAAGGTCAGTCATGTATTTTACATGGACGATCTTAAGATCTATACTAAAAACAGAGAGCAAATGCATCTACCTCTGGGGATTGTCGAACGATATACTAAGGAAATTGGAATGGAATTTGGGTTATACAAATGCGCCAAGGTTTATTTGAAGTGAGGAAAACTTAATGGCATCCCTGAAGATCCTGAGCTCGTTGATAGACGCGCCATATGACACCTTTGCGCTGGAGAGACTTATACATACCTGGGTGTGCCACAGAGCCGCATTCAGGATGTGACATCTATAAAGGATACTCTCCGAAGCAGATACAAACGTCTCATCCGACAGATTTGGTCTTCCGAACTGTCGGCGAGGAACAAAGTATCTGCAACGAATGTGCTTGCCGTCCCGTTACTACTCTATTCATTTGGAGTAGTTCCATGGACGAAGAACGAGTTCAGATCTCTTGATATCGGGACAAGTTAGGTTATGCACATAAACAAAAGCATGCATCTTAATTCTTCCGTTCCGCGACTGTACATATCACGCCTACAAGGGGGTCGCGGAATATTGAGTCTTGAATGTCTTCACAACATGATTATTCTGGGTACAGTACATAGAGTTGCAAATGGAAGAGACCCTCTTCTTAAAATGGTCAGGAATTACGAAAAAGTGGGAAAAGGAGCGTTTCTGTACAAAGCAGCGGAGGAGGCTGCTGAAGCTCTCGGACTTGACTTCAGTATTAGGGGTGAGCAAGATGCATCAAATCTTATCTAACTCGAGTACTCACTCCTGAAAGCCCGGATTAAGAAAGCACAAGAGAAAAACTTTCGTGAACAGCTCCTCGATAAGAGGATGCACGGTATCTTCCACAGAAATGTGAAGGATTGGTCAATGTCTTGTGAGCTAACGTTTGCTTTCCTTAAATCGCCCGGATTGAAGTCTGGTACGGAGGGTTTAATTTGTGCATGCCAAGATGGTGTCATTTCCACCTTAACATATCGTCTCCACATTTTGAGCCAAGACATTCCCGATGATAGCTGCGGGGCGTGCCATGCACATGCCGAGCATTTAGATCACATACTATTTAGTTGTCCAACTCACGCGGGAACGACCTACATTAAAAAGCACAATGCGACACTAAGAGTGCTTTATTACCATCTCTGTGACTCCTACGGCATTAACCTTAATATCGCTCCTCTAAATGCTCCTAGGGAAATTAAGTCATTTGTCGAGAATGAGAAGTGCCGCATATACTAGAACTTTATATGTTCGACAATTGTTTCTGTTGCTCACTGGAGGCCTGACATGGTTCTTCTTGACTTCGAAAAGCGAACCATGTTCATTATCGAATTTTCGGCACCAGCTGACAAAAACATCATAACCAAGGAGAATGAAAAGAAAGAGAGGTATCGAGACCTTATAAGGGAGTTGCAACGATTGTACCCGGAATATTCTGTTAAATTGATCGTCCTTATCATCGGCGCTCTTGGAGGTGCCAAGCTTTCACTTGCTAATGGCCTAAAAAGCATCCCTGCGTGTCAAAAATATGCTAGAACACTTGCGGGAAAAATGCAGAAGGCGGTTGTCCTTGGGTCGCTCCGTGTTCTTAGGGCGCAAGAGGCTTTTGCTGGATCGTCGTATTGATTCCTTTACAGATTGTAACCACCTATCTCACGGTTGTGAGACGTGGTTTATATATATAATTAAAAATTTGTCATAAGGACAACCGCAGGATTTCGCCGGGAGCGGGTGCTAATTTGAAAAATTGCACCCGCTTCCAGCGAAATCGCGGTA
>NC_046664.1:23506273-23528296 GCF_010883055.1 Belonocnema kinseyi
CTTGTGTTTAAAAGTCGATTAATTGACTAAGAGTTGAACTACGTTCTAAGAAAATAAGTTTTTTTAACAAGGTTTTTTAATTATGGTTGAAAATTTAACTATTTGGTTGAAATTTTAACTCTTTGTTTGAAAACTCATATTTTTCGCTTAAAAAATTAAACTTTTTGTAGATAATACGTCCTTTTGACTTTAAAATGAAATTCTGACAATTCATGTATTTTGTTTAAAATTTGTCTTTTTTGTAGATCATTAATTTTCTTGGTCAAAAATTCATCTGATTGGTTGACAATTTAACAACTTTATTTAAAATTAATTTGTTACTGTTAAAAATTAATTATCTACATCTGAAAATATAACTATTATATGATTGATTAAAAATGAATCGTATATATTAGCTTAGTTGAAAAATCGTTTTTTTTTATAGAAGATTAATCTTATAGATCAAACATTCACCTTTTCCCTTAAAAAAATGTAACGATTTTGTTGAAAATTTGTTTTTTTCTTGGTTAATTCAATTTTTAGCACAGTTTTTGAAATTGAAACCATTCCATTTTTGGTTAAAACTTTATCCTGTACATTATATTAGTTAAAACACCAATTATTTTAAAGAAAATTCATTTATATTGTTAAAAAGTAAACTTTTGGGTTGAAACTTGATTTATTTTGTTAATTAGCTTTTTTCCTAAAATTAAATAACTGCAAAATAAAAAAATTGCCTTAAAATCGTCCTGATTCTTTTTTTTTTATTTTTTTATTTTTAAAATCTTTTCAAGTACTCACTTAAAATTAATTTTTCAAAATAAAAAATCATTTTCAATTTTCTTAGCCATCACAACCATTTTTGTTATATTTTTATTTTTGTAATATTTCTAATAATTAACGAAACTTTCTTTTTTTAATTAAATAATTTCAAATTGAATGGGTTAAAAATAAAATTTTTTCGGACAGAAATAATATTTGAAGTCATAATTGAAAAGACTTTTATAAACGAATATCTCTTAATTCTTTAATTTTGAACGGATTGAGAATCATCATGTAAAATCAATTATTTTTCAATTTTTAATACCTTAAATTAAATTTAAAACATTTTATTTTAAAATTATTTCTATTTAAAAAAATCCTAATCGAAAACAAATAAATTAATTTTCTATAAAATAATTGTTGTTTTAACTAATACAAAGTACAGGATAAAGATTCAACCAAAAATGGAATAGTTCAATTTTTAATTTCCAATTTCAATTGGGTTAAAAATTCAACTTTTTGTACATAATTCGTCTTTTTGACATTAAAATTAATTAATTTCGTTGAAAATTCATGTATTTTGTTTAAAATTTGTCTTCTTTTGTAGATCATTAATTTTCTAGGTCGAAAATTCATCTGATTGGTTAAAAATTAAACACCTTTATTGAAAATTCATTTTTCCCGTTAAAAATGATTCATCTTTATCTGAAAATGTAACTATTATAGGGTTGATTAAAAATTAATCGTATATATTGGTTAAGTTGGAAAATCGTTTGTTTTATAGAATCTTAATCTTCTTGGTAAAAAATTCACCTTTTCCCTTGAAAATTTAATAATTTTGTTGAAAATTCGATTTTTGTCTTGTTCAATTCAATTTTTTATCACAGTTTTTATTTGGAAATTGAATTATTCCATTTTTGGTTGAATCTTTATCCTGTACTTTGTATTACTTAAAACACCAACTATTTGATAGAAAATTAATTAATTTGTTTTCGATAATGATTTTTTTAATAGAAATAATTTTAAAATAAAATGCTTTAAATTTAATTTGAGTTATTAAAAATTGAAAAGTAATTGATTTTGCAAGATGATTCTCAATCCGTTCAAATTTAAAGAATTAATAGATACGAGTATTAGTTTATAAAAGTATTTTCAATTATGACTTCAAATATTGTTTCCGTCTAAAAAAATTTTATTTTTTACCCATTTAATTTGAAATTTTTTAATTAAAAAAAAGAAAATTTCGTTAATTATCAGAAATATTTGACCGCTCATTTAAAACAATCCATTACAAGCAACCGTTAAAAACTATACAAATTCGAACAGAATGGTTCGAAATAAAAAGCCTTGAATTGATAAATTTGTAATAAGATAAATTTTACGTTTGAACGCTACAATTTTAATTTTTAAAAATATTCAAAATTAATTAAAAATTTAAAATTATCTCAAACAATTTGAAACACGATGTAGATTTTTGCAGTTTTAAAAAAAATTAAGCTTTTTGAGAATTGTAAAATATTTAAAAAGAATAACAAAAATGGTTGTGATTGCTAAGAAAATTGAAAATGATTTTTTATTTCGAAAAATTAATTTTAAGTGAGCATTTGAAAATATTTTAAAAGTAATTAAAAAACAAGAATCAGGACGATTTTAAGGCAATTTTTTTATTTTGCAGTTATTTAATTTTAGGAAAAAATCTAATTAACAAAATAAATCAAGTTTCAACCCAAAAGTTTACTTTTCAACAAAATAAATTAATTTTCTATCAAATAATTGGTGTTTTAATTCATACAATTTACAGGATAAAGTTTCAACCAAAAATGGAATAGTTCAATTTCCAGATAAAAACTGTGCTAAAAAATTGAATTGAACAAGAAAAAAAAACGAATTTTCAACAAAATTGTTAAATTTTTAAGGGAAAAGGTGAATTTTTGACCAAGAAGATTAATGTTCTATAAAAAAACGATTTTCCAACTTAACTAATATATACGATTCATTTTTAATCAATCATATAATAGTTACATTTTCAGATGTAGATAATTAATTTTTAACAGAAAAAAATTAATTTTAAATAAAGTTGTTAAATTGTCAACCAATCAGATGAATTTTTGACCAAGAAAATTAATGATCTACAAAAAAGACAAATTTTAAACAAAATACATGAATTGTCAACAAAAGGATTTTGCAAGCGAAAAATATTTACAGTTGATAATTCAACCGAAAATTGTAATTTTTAATTAAAAAGTATAAATTTTCCATAAAACAATTTAATGCATACAAAGAAAGACGAATTTGTAACAAAATACATGATTTTTTAACCAAAAATGGTATAGATTAATTTTCAGTTTCAAAAATGTATTTTCAACGAAAGAGAT
This sequence comes from Belonocnema kinseyi, assembly GCF_010883055.1. NCBI lineage: Eukaryota > Metazoa > Arthropoda > Insecta > Hymenoptera > Cynipidae > Belonocnema > Belonocnema kinseyi. Next base: position 23,509,390 of record NC_046664.1, read on the forward strand.
GAACCTTCAAATAAAAAAAATATAAATTTGAACAAAGTAGTTCAACTTTTGATAGAAAAGGGGACATTTTTTACAAAATAGTTACATTTTCAACAAAATAATTAATTTTTCAATCAAATAATTGAGTTTTTATCCAAACGAGATGAAGTGCAAAATCGCCAATTTCTTGAATTATATATATAATCTATATTTTATACTTGAAATAACATAACCTCAAAATCTGAAAATATTAAAATACCAATCTCTTCATTTTATTTCCAAGCAGATATAGGTATAAATAGAACCGCCGAAGTGTTCCGACGGGCAATCGTGCACCGTCGAGTTTTCAAATTCAGAAGAGGAGAAATGGGTTGCGCGCGCAACTCAGTCATTTACATCGTCCCCTACTATATTCACACGGACATAGCCCTGTCATAGTATTGGACCACATCTCGTTTCAGATCTGGGATCACTGATATAGACAAACATTCATTTATATATATAATTATTAATTTAATAATTATTATATAAATACTTGATGTAGGAAATAAAATATATGTGGGACGTTCCACATCAACAAGGACAACGCTGTACTGAAATTTCTCGTAACTAATCAAGTCGTTCAAGGGCTTAAAATCTTCGTCTCAGCTTTTACTTTTGAATACATTGTTCTCTTGGAGAAAATTTAATATGACGGCTTCATTATGGAGTCTGAAACAGAAAATGATAAAGGATGTTCAGTTAATATTATATTACCGACCTGGTAAAGAAGTAAAGCACTTCAACATTGTACTGTAGTACGATATTACTACTCAGGATACTGTTGGCAGGATACCCATGGTAACGATGCATGCGATGGTATTGGTGTCACCTTCAAAAGAGAAGTCACACGTGCTTGTCTTCACACTAAATCAGCGGATAAAGCAATTTTGAATTCACAAGGTGTCTGCAAATGGGCTCGGAGTGTGACCAAAATACGAAATTCATGAAAATATCCTCCGCCAATCACAGTTGCCACATCGTGTCATCCATATTAACCTCCAATACTTTGACTTTAGATTCATGACCAGCGTCCATGGAAACCCTCGAGCAATCATTTTCAAGCTCATCAGATTATTTCGGCTGATTTGAAACTAAAAAGTTTGACAATTTGAGCCATATTGAATCTGACATTTCGAATTATCAGGTTCTGACTCAAAATTCGTAATCAACGATACTGAAAACATCCAAGTAATAATTTCCAAGTCGATCTATAATTTTTCCCGATTCCAGGCGCCATATTGGGTTTTGAACAAAACATTTAAACTTCTGAAACGTCCTAATTGGTTGCGAGGAATTTTGGCCACGGGCTTGTCTCGCTTGATGTGAAACGTCCTATGCGCTAAAAATAATCTTGTATACTCGTTACCACACCACTATTGAGTTAGAGTGAGCTGTGCGTTTCTTTATTGTTGTTTTCCTACTAGGTTTAGTCCACGTCTTTACTCCATCTCTGCTCTTTTCAAAATAGATCTTCTCGCTCTCTTCGATCCTTTTTCTGTCATTTCTAAATTTCCATTAATTTTTGTCTTCCGCCTTGGTCTTCTTGCCGTTCCAGGTGCGCTGATTTCTTCTTAGATTACACAAATTTGTTGAGTTTCTTCCTCCTCTTCTGCATTTTCGCCAACAACTTGTCAACAATAGTCTCGCTTTCTCTATCATCTGAGTCATCGAAGATTACATTGAATTTCATCAATTCTAAGAATTCCTTGAATTTTTTGAATTCATTAAATTCCGAAAATTGCTTAAATTTCGTGAGTTCTTAAAATTCTAATAATTCTTGAAATTTCACGCATTCTTCAAATCCCATTAATTCTTTAAACTCTATAAATTCCGTAAGTTCAATCAATTTTGCGAATTCTAAGAATTTGTTGAATTACTCAAAGTCCGTGAATTCAATGATTTTCGTGTATTCCTTGAATATCCTAAATTTTTAGAATTTCTTAAATTTTCTGAATTTGGTAAATTGCTTGAATACCGCGAATTCCATGAAGTTTTTGAATTTATTGAATTCTACGAATTTCTTATATTCTCAGAATTTCGTACATTTTTTTCTTCGGCGAAAGCCATTATCTTCGTGAATTTCATGAATACCGTTAATTTCGTGAATTCTATGATTTCCGTGAATTTAATCAATTTCTTTAATTATGTGAATTCCCTGGATTACGTGAATTTCTTGAATTCCGTGAGCTTCTTAATTTTCATAAAATACTTGAACACTCGTAGAAAAAAAATTAAAATGTTGTACTATATTTCCAATCGAATATTAATAGTCTACATTACCTCAGTTATATTATTAAGAGAAAATCAAAAAAATGTAGAAAAAAAGGTTTATATTTGTAATTCCAGTTGGTCTTTAAAGATTTTTCTTCCCATTTCAGTTTTTATTTCTGCGTTAATTAATCATAGCTCTTTGGTTGCTTCAATTATATTATGTAAATTAATTTTTTTATGATGGATTTAAATTAATCAATTAATTTTTAAATCGAGTGAGTTAGGAAGCGTTTACATATTATTTATCATTAGAAAAAGGAGGGGGTTAGTGTTTCATCGCGACCTGTTACGTGTGTGTAGGGGAGGGGTGGTACTTTAATGTTAAATTCCAGTAAAAAAGTATAAATGATTCAGAGACAACTCTTAAAATCTTTTATGATTTAAATTTTATTTGGTACATTAAATTTTTCAGAGGATCAAGAGGAGTAAGGAAGTGGGTGAAGTGTTATAAAGAGGAAGAAAATGTTGGCGATTTGCCAGACAGACGCGTGTGACCTTGAAAAAGGAGGAGAAAATAAAGCTTTTTGAAAAGCACCTCACCTATTATTTGCGATAAGCCTAAAAAGTGTTGTCAAGAAAATTTGACATCCGATGGCTATGGATGAAGGAGCACGGTGCTGAAACCGCTCTTGAAAGTGAAGCTCATTAAAAAGTTACTGGCAGGGGAGAACGAAAATATTCAACGCAGGGACACACAAACTATGTATAAAAAGTAGCGGTCACTACCCCAACTAGGGGGTGGGTACCAAAGAGGTTGTGTGGGTGAAGTGTGGGTGTGGGTGAGATAGACTTGAAAATGTAGCTCTTAAAAATTTAAGAAATTTAAATTACATTAAAATCCAAATTAAGAATCCTATTTAATGGTTAATAATCAAATTGAATCAGTTGCTTGCAGATAATCAGAAAGAGCGAAAGAAATATAGTTCGTTTTATACCTTTGTTCTTTCATTTTTTGGTCCAATTTCTAAAATTAGTGAATATGTGTTAAAAAATTCTAAATTCATACTATTTTCCGAATACCATTTAAAATGGATTCAGTGATAAATTTTGTGAAAGATCCTTTTGATAATTTTGAAACGGGTAGTGTTGTTGATAAGATCACTTGCAGGATCTGTAAGATGAGTTGCGAGGGATGGACTGGCATACTTCTTAATACTAGGATAGAGGAACACAAAAGTAATGTTCGTTTGGGACGCTGTTACAAGAGTGTTATTGCCAGCCATACAAAGGCATTTGTTGATGTTGACCATGAGTTTGACTAGTATAATGTTCAAAATTTGCATAGTGAAAGTAATAAGAGAAACAAGGAATTTATGGAAATGCTTTTTAAAAAAAGGTATCTATTAATTTAAAAACCGATTTGGATAAGTTGAACAAAAGTTATGCTATCTTATTTTATCTTATTTTTTTCATTTTCATTTTGAATGCTATTTTATGTTACTTTAATGATGATAAAAATGAAAAAGACAAAAGAAAGAAAAAAAGAAGAAAGGGGATGTGGCTGGCTGCCTTTTCATTTTTCTTTTCTCTTTTTATTTTTGTCCGAAATTTTTTTCAGATTGCAATAGAATTTTCTGCTTTTGTTTATTCGTTGTGGTTCAAATTTGTTCGTTGAATTCTTGTTTTTTTTTTAACAGAAGTTTGCATCAATGTAGCTTTTACTGAAAACAATACTGCACAATTCATGATTTTAAATAAAAATGATGAAAAAGTGTTCTGTTTTTATTAGGAATCATATTCATCAGATCGCTTAGCCTGTTAGCCACCATCGTACTTCGTAAACGAGTTTACATTAACTTAAGTTTTGAGAAGCATCTTTTACAGGTTGCGCTTGCTACTGAAATTATTATCGCGATTTTCAAAGCCACATACAAAATCGAAAACAAGGAATTTAGTCCTTTATTGCAGAATGCTTGCAAAACCTTCAACAAGTTACTGCAATGTTCTGATACTTCCACATTTCCTCCACATTCTTTATTCTCCGACACGAGGTCCTCTTCAGCATCCCAGTTATCGTCATCATTATCAGCAGAATTATTTTTGTCCGTTGTTGTAAAGTCATCCGGTAAGTGTTTAGAGTGTAGGAGTATCGGGAGGATACAAGAAGATTTATTTTCTTAATAAACTAAAACAAATTTTTTCATATTCATGCACCAGGTTTTCAGTATTCATAAATTTTGAATATATTTTAGAAAAACCTTGAAACTATCTTCAGGCATACAAACCAGATTGTTACGTATTTCTGTGATAGTACTTTGAGAGAAAATAGAAAAATCTCTTTAAATTCCCAAATTCATATCTTTGACCTTTAAATCATTTTTAAAATTTACCCCAAGATCACAGTTATTAGTACAGACAGATGGCCCCGCTTGTCCTGAACAACATTTGTCTAAACAAATTTTTTGTTTTGGCTTAACGCAAAAGAGATATTTGCGTGCGGCAATTAAAATAAACCACCCGGTATATATAAGCTTATGACGCAGTACATTATTCATTAGATAAACTTTCAAGTAAATTCTTCATTATCGCATTATTCGTTTTTTTCCCTCGCTGAAAACAACGGGGATCCTTTCCACTCTGATGTTCGCCTTCATGGTCATCCTCAGTTTTATTGGTGAATATAGTAGTATAATACATATCCAGAATTGTTAAAACATTTTCCAGTTTTATGGAAATATATGTTCAAAACAACTAATTCTGCTTGATTTTCAATAGTGACCTAAGCCTTTGACAATATTATCTACCTTAAAAATAAATATAATGCTCTGCTTCTTTTGCAGAGACTGGTTCACAATTTGACTGCTTACCCAATGGCGACTCTTTTCCGGGTTTTCTTCGTGGCGGACAAACTTCTTCTTCTTCTGTTCGACAACATTCTCCTCATAGATCTGTTCCTCCTATCGAGCCTTCGCCTCGTGCCCGGTCTAGGTCTCCTCCTGTCAATGGCACGGGCATGGCTCCACATACTGAACTTATTAAATCTTCTGACGGACAGATATATGCATATGACCAACTTAAATTTATTCGGCTTACTTCCAAGAATAATCCGCACCGACAGTTTCAACTTCGAAGATACAATTTCCCGGCTGGTTTAGAAATTCAAATAACTGCCGGACGCGGTGCCTTGAAACCTATGCCAAGTCAAGAAAAAATTGTATTATCGACATTCGAAGGTGACGTCTTTGCAACATTGGAGAATGTTCGTGCTCTTGCTGGAATATATGCACGTAATCCTTTCACTAGAGTACCATCACGGGCAAAAATAAATATTGAAAACCACACAATTGACTTCTTGACTCCAGACGAAGTCAAGGAAACTCCAGTAGGTTCCACGCGACCAATTTTATGGTTTTTTAGAGTAGAGCATGTAACCCACAATCTTCCAAACCATTAATTAAATTCGCAAATAATTTCAAATAAAAATATTAAATAGTTAGCTTTTCAATTACTTTCGAAAAGTAGTTTGTGGTCTTTAACGGCAATCAATAAATGTTATATGCTTAAAACAATTGTTTTATTTTTGTCGTAAAAACAAATTTTATACAGTGTTAATCCTTTCTATCTTTTTCACAAAGCTTTGATTCATTCATTGAGAGTCGTAAAGAGAAATTCAAAACATTAAAAAACTAGAGACTTGAAAGAGACCGCATCTATTTCAAATCAGACGAGGTTCTATTTTGGTAATAGCAGAATCTCTCGGGGAAGAATTATAATGTTTCTTAGAGGAAATTAGACGATACTTATTTTTCCGATATGAAAAAAAAGATTTCTAATATTTCTTTACTTCTTGAACGATTTCCTTTGTAATTTTTTCAGTATAACATTAGTCATTATTTTGAGTCAAAATTCACAACTATCAGAAAAGAGAAAAAGGCAAGTTAAGCGAGATTAAATTCTCAATAAATATAAATCAATCTCAAATACATTCAATGATATAGATGCATGCAATCGGCTTAATTAAAAATCAATATCGACGTAAGTAAACACACATAGTTACGACCATATTAGTAGCCACAAACATAAATAAATATAACAATATGACTACATTACATCACATTAGTTCATTGTAATTCACAGAGGTCATATACCTGGTTACAAGTGAACGTATTTGAGTGTCTATTTCACAGGGTATTCAAAAAGTTTTGGAGTAACTTCTAACGAGAAATCCTACAGTGGCCTTCAGTTTGACCTTGAACTCGATCTTCAAGGTCATCGAGAATCGAACCAGAAGGAAATTTTCAGTTTAAATATATATGGTACTCAGCTCATAGGTCAAGTGTGACTTTGCAGGTCTGCTGAAAATCATTCAAACATATATACCTACCTAAATATATATATAATCGTAAAATTATCAATTTTTTAAAATGGCAAATGTCAAAAATAGTGCTTTCTATTTAAAAATACACCAAGGTGAAGTTGAACTGACCTTGAAGAGCAAGTTTAAGGTCAGATTAAAGAACGTCATTAGATATGTCGTTGAAAGTTACTTCAAGAATGACCTTGAACTGAGGAAATACAAAACCGTCCCGTAAACAATAGCTGGAAATTGTTTAAGTTTGAATGATCTTCAGCTGATTCACGTATACACTGCCCTTAGGACCCCATAAAGTGCTGGTTACGATCAGTTCCAATCGTAAACAAGGGCTTAAAATCTTCGTCTCGGCTTTTACTTTTGAGTGCATTGTTGTCTTGAAGAAAATTCAATATGCCGGCTTCAATATCAATCCGCGGATGAAGCAATTTTGATATCACAAGGTCTCTAAAAATTAGTGAAGAATGAATTTGAGCTTATGGCAATCTTCAATTATACTCAACACGTAGATAGCAGAAGTCAAAGGAAGCTCGAAAGACGATTTTTCCGTGCTCGCAGTGTGACTAAAATACAGAGTGGGCATTCATTCATTTCTGTGAAAGATAAACAATTCGACGTTAGGCTATACTATGACGCCAATGGTTATCTATTGATTGTTCAGTACTAGGCAAATAACGTTTTCCGACCGCATGGATGAAATTCATGAAAATCACCTCCGCCAATCACAGCGGCCAGATCGTGTCCACCATATCTAACTCTGATACTTTTACTCTAGATTCATGATCAGCGTCCATGGAAACCCTTGAGTAATCATTTTCAAGCTCATCAGATTATTTCGGCTGATTTGAAACTAAAAATTTGGACAGTTAGCGCCATATTGAATCTACCTTTTTGAATTCTTACGTTCTGACTCAAAATTTGTATTCAGCGATACCAAAAATACCATATTTGATTTCAAGCGGAACATTTGAACTCCTTGAACGTCTTAATTTGTTGCCAGGGATTATGGTCACGGTCTTGCCCCGGTTGATGTGGAATGTCCCATGTTTAAAAAATAATCTTTTATACTCGTGATCACACCACTATTGATGTAGAGTGAACAGTGCGTTTTTTTATGGTGGTTTTCCTATTTAGTCAAGTCCACATCTTTAATCCATCTCTGATTTTTTCAAAATTATTCTTTTCGCTCTCTTCGATCCTTCTCCAGTCATTTCTAGGTGTTCATTCATTCTTGTCTTCCGCCATGTTCTTCTTGCCGGTCCAGATGCGCTGATTTCTTCTTCGATTACATGAATGGGTTGAGTTTCATTCCCCTCTTTTGTATTTTATTCAACAATTTGTCAACAATAGTCTCGCTTTCTCTATCATCTGAATCATCCAAGATTTCAGGGACTTTCACTCATGAACTTCATTTGCAGTGAATACAAATGATGAAGCACTTTAACCCTGGATTTCTGCAGCTGCGTGCTGTGCCGCATCCCTTCTTGCATTGGCAGGAGAGGAATTTCAGAAGATCTTCAGTAGCAGGGTCCTTTGTTGTCCAGACTGGAGTAATTTTAGCCTTAGTTCTCTCCCATCTCTAGTCTTCTTGATTCTTCATGACTCCGTACCAAGTTTAGACTTGATGAAAGTATCCAAAGAAATATCTGTTATACCTGGACATTACTCTGAAACTATTCACTTGATGTAAAAATGTATTAAATGAAATGCTCTGAAAAAAATTTATTTCCAAAAAACTGATTTATTTCACCTTTTTTTAAGATAGCAGAGTGAGCCACCGCTTCATTTTTGTGCAAATTTAGTATGTTGTTTAGAACACCAAAATGTAGGAAAATTGACACTAACCAACTTTTGCGAATTTAATGCAAGGTATACCACTTTTTCGCGAATGATTATGAAGGTATTTAAGGATAGATTTCCAGCCCTAAGAAAGGGCATTCGCTGAATTTCAGTTTGATAAAACAATGTTGTTCATGCCTGGATATCAACGAAGAAGTCAATTATCCCAAATCACCCCGTTATCAATTTGTCTGATTTTTACGTTTAGTGTCAAGGCGATTTGGATTCTCAAAATCTATTAAGAACTTATAATTAATGCCACACTGAAATATATTATAAAACGGAAAATTAAAGATATAGTCGACCTTTTCCTGTTCTTGGCGAGTGCGTAAAGCATGACAAGAAGTTTTGACCTCACGAATCAAAACTAAAAATTAGAACGAACGAATTCGCAATGACAACTGAGAAATATCAACATTTAACTGAAAATTGAATAGTTAAATATCAGTTAAAAAAATTTATTTCTACAAAATAAACGAACATCCAACAAAATTGCTTTTATACGAAAGAGATGCTTTTTTAGCCGAAATAATTTATTTTTAATTAGAGAACAAAATAGTCGTCTTCTCTCTCAAAAATATTATTTTTTCCCAAAAAAGTTAGTTTCTAATCGAATGGTTAAATTTTCAATGAGAAAGGATAAAATATCAACAAAACGATTGAAATTTCAACAAAACAATGATATTTTAACACAAATTAATGAAATTATTAAAGAAAAAGGATGTGGATAAAAATATAAAAGTAGAATTTTCAGAGCAGAGTTCTGCACTGAAAATAGTCCAGTAAAAACAAATATAATTGAATTATTGTTTTGAATTACTTTAAAATAGTTCCACTTGGCTTATTTCTCATATAAAATTTTAAGATGCTTCGATTCCATTAAATTATGATTTCAATTCTAGCCTAAAGCAAGCTCTACACGCAGAATCTTATGGTATTCTACATTAGGGTGTGTAAACCACAATCTTCCAAACTATTAGCTCAATTACAAAAATGATTAAACGAAAATATAAAATTGTATGTATCCGAAATCTTCTAAAAATGTTATAAGTAACTTGTAATTAATAATAATAATAATGAAAAGTCAATACACTCTGTTTTTCGAGACTTTAACCAGTATTAAATTATTTTATTTTGATAACGATAGTAGCGATAAAGTTAATGTTGTGAGTAATTACCAACTTTTTCTTATCGCTTCTTTTCAATTTAAAAAAATGATTAGATTTCACTGAATGCCTTTTAATAGAATAACCTCATTCCCTGCAACTTTGTTATATCCACTTTTTAGGACTGGATGAAATTATCTCAAATATTATTTTTTCAATGTTTTTTTTTTTGCTTTTAAAATTATTTGTTGATGAGTGAAAAGAGAGATAACAATCAAAAATTTGATGAAAGGCTATCAAAAATACCATTAATGACGGAATGTACTTTAAAATTCAAACTTCGTCTAAAGTGAGATATCTCACTTCCTTTACTAGGGCACATTTTCTTTAAAACCAAATATTAAAAAAAAATGGGTTTCACTGTAAAGTACCTACTGAAAGATGACCATATAGTCTAGATCCAAAAGCAAAAAAAGATAACAAATTATTGGACCTAATTTTTGAGTTTCAGTAGCGAACTATTGATTCATTCCCACCGTTTCATCTGATCTGACCTATTTTGCGAAAGTTTATTCTGCGATGGGAAAAAAACTGTCGTCTGCTACGGCGTCCTTAGCAGCAATGGGAATAGGGCAAAGTATGAGTGAATTCTAGCTATAAATCGGGAAACCAGATTTAAAAGAACACAGCAAAAACAAAGATAAAAGTTGATGCACGTAAGACCTGAAACGGTTAATACTTAAACATATTTTGGGAAAAGTTTTACCAGGGTCAGGAAAATAATTCTGAACTCATCGACTACATCGCGCTGAGATGAACAAATTTCAGTAAAACATGTAGAATCAACAACAGAAAACACACCAAAATTTGTTCTTACTGATATATCTCATCCGAAATAAGTCACATTATTGTAGACGAATTAGAACTTATTTATGACCATTTAGAAAAAAGCGCAAAACGCAACTGGCAGGTGGGAATCCCCATTTCTCTCCAATTTAACGAAGTTGAACGACAATCGATGGCGCTGGCGTCGTAATTCTCGCTACATTTAGAAAAAAACTCTAAGTTTGTGTATACGAAAAGTTTACAATGTTGCAAATGATCTGAATCGAATACATATCTTCGTTTGATCTTGAGAAATCTAAGCGTGAACAGTGAAGATTCAGCACCGAGAATGGTGCCAATATGTCCCAGACGCCTATAACATAGTCAGTTCCACAACAGCGTTGTCAGTGCCACCAGAAGACCCTGCGTCCAAAAAATAAATGATCTATGGTATATGTCTTAGGGAAGGTTAGTGTAAGATTCATCACAGGTGTTGTCTCTCTCTCGTTCGTTTTAAAGCGAGGGAAAACCCTTTGCGCAATGAGTGTAGCCCACGTGCGTCGGCTCGAAGTCGTGTTTTTTCCACGCATTCAAAAGGACCCAAAATGATTTTCTCAGCGGCTACGCGCTACATGAGAAAGTCAAAGGACTCTGTAAGGAAGTGAGTGAAGTGTTATAAAGAGGCAGACCAATTTGCAAGCCAATTTGCCAGACAGACGCGTGTGACCTCGGAAAAGGAGGATAAAATCAAGCTTTATAAGAAGCACCCCACCTATAATTTGCGACAAGCCTAAAAATTGATATCAAGAAAAAAAGTCAATATAAGCCTACAGAGGATAGGACGTCGTTTGACATCTGACGGCTATGGATGAAGCCGCTCTTGAAAGTGAAGCTCATTAAAAAGCGACTGGCAGGGGCGAACGAAAATATCTAACGCAGGGGCGCACAAACCATGTATAAAAAGTAGCGGTCGCTACCCCACTTAGGGGTGGACACCCAAAAGGTTGGGTGGGTGGGGTTTTGGGTGTGGGATAGATGCACTGGAAAATGTAGCTTTTTCTGAAAATAATACTACACAATTCATGATTTTAAATAGAAATTAAGAAAAAGTGTTATTTTTCTATTAAAAATAATAATGATAAGATCGCTTAGTCTGTTAGCCACCATCGTACTTCGTAAACGAGTTTAAATTAACTTAAGTTTTGAGAAGCATCTTTCACAGCTTGCACTTGCTACTGGAATTGTTTCCGCGATCTTTAGTGCTACGTATAACGTCGAAAACAAGGAATTTAGTTCTTTATTGCAGAATGCTTGGAAAACCTTCAACAAGCTACTGCAATGTTATGAACCTTCCACATTTTCTCCACATTCTTCATTCTCCGACACGAGGTTCTGTTCGCCATCCCAGTTATCGCCATCATTATCAGCAGAATTATTTTCGTCCGTTGACTTAAAGTCATCCGATAAGTTTTCAGGGTGTAGATGTTTCGTGATGATAAAGAAGATTTAATTTCTTCATAAACTGAAACAAATTTCTTGTGTTCATGCACTAGGTTTCACTGTTTATAAATTTTCAATGTATTTTAGAAAAAACCGTAAAACTATCTTCAGGCATACAACGGAGATTGTTACGTATTCAGGTAATTATACTTTGAGAGAAAAGAGAAAGATCTCTGTAAATTCCCAAATTCACCTCGTAAAAGCTGTTTCAGTTTGGCGATTATGAACTCGATCCAGAAGTAAAAAGTCTGTATTCTGAAGCAGTCAATTTCTGTAAGCAGAAATGCTGTAAACAGAAATACTTCGGATTGAAAGTAGGAAAGATCGTCCCACTAAATTTTCTTTTCATTCTAGGCCAAGTTCCTCACAAATACTGCTGAAAGTTTCATGCATTTGTTCGCCTTTTCCGAAACGTGCATTTTTATAGCTATTAGGCGTTCAGCTATTAGACGCATCACAGTTTAAATACTTTTCTTGAACCTCTGTCTCTGATTTTGATAAATATCTTTTTTGAGGAGAAATTGTGATGACACTCTTGTGGTACTGACTGCATGAGATGAGGATTACAGTGCCACTTCAAGAATCTAAAACATGGCCCGCGAGCAAAAAAAATTCCACTTCATCTTCTAGTCGTATTAAATATCGTGCTGAATGTTGCAATTAAAGTTGGAAAAACATACGTTTTTAAATATATCAATAAATTAAAATGATGTACTCTTACAATTGGCTAACTCTTGTAATATTTTTCCAAACTTTGAAAAAATGTAATCCTCTGCTTTTGTTTGCAGAGCATAAACTTATACAGTTCTACTGACAAACTTTTCCACATAGTTGTGTCATTGATTTTAAATCGTTTGAAATGAATGTGAATATTTTAGAACGTACGGTATCGTTCAATAGTCAAAAATTTTTGTTGTTGTCATTGACATTTTTTTATCTAGTTTAGGAATTTACTTAGTAATGCATTCTAGTTAGTAAAAGATGTATTTTTTATATTTTTAAGGATGCCTTTTTTTAAGTATCTAGAAATCTGAACGATCTTCATAATTCGTCAGAATTTTTATTTACTGATTTACTGATTTACCCTTGTTATTCATACCTTTTTATTCTAATACTGTTATATTTTAAATATTGATATTTGTTCAATATTTAATGAAACATTTTTCGTATTTAAAAAGCTTACATATACAAAATGTAATTGAAATTTTGTACATTTTCAATTAAACAGCGAGAGAAAAACATTTTTGACCAAAAATGTTAATTTAATAAAGAACATTGTTTGCATTTATTTTGATTTTAAATATTTTTGATCTAATGTTAAAGAATGAAGAGAAGCTTCTAGGTATTTCTCTTTCTTCTTCATCTATCATTAATTTTTGTTCAGTGTATTTATGAAAATATTATTACTTTAGGCATAAGAATAAAAAATAGAAGCGATAAGAATCGACAGTCACTTAAAAGATAGAGTTCTTATTTGAATGCCGTAGAATTAGTTTCTGACCAGATATTCAAAAAAATTGTCTTTCATGCGGAATCTTTTCTTTACTGTGGATTCATTTTTTTGTATCTCAAAAAAGTTGTATTTTTATGACAGATTATATTTCGGCAATAATTTCAATTGTTGTAAACAAATATAAATTATATTGTAGGTTTCAACCAATTTTTTTCCTGCAGTCATTACATTTCATATACCCTATCACAAAAGAATGACATTCAATAAAATTCTTTTATAATTTTTGTAAAAAAATCAGTCTTAGCCTTTTTTTACTTAGAAGGTTCTTCTTCTCGGCAAGAACACATATTGTTCGTGTTTCTTCTTATAAAAATTCTTGAAATAAGTCAGTTTTCTCATTTTAAAAACTGTCTAGTTCAATATGTACTTGTATTTCGTCGATCTTTAATTTATCATTGATTGGAGACTTAAATTTGTATTCAATCATGAGTTCTTGTAAATATTACAGTCTTCCATTGAAAAAAAAAGTTTAAATAAAAAACAACATCGAACAAATGAATTATAGCTCAATTTTTATTGCAAAAGGTGATTTTTCAACTTCATAATATTATTCTCAACTAAAACAGAAAAATTTTACAATAAGAGGAAAAGTTATATTGTCAGTAAAATAACTTTCTCATAAGCAAAAAGAATTCCGAACAAAAGAGATTAATTTCCTACTTAAATGATGAATCTTAAACTAAAAAAAAAATAATTTTTGGGAAAGTATTCGAAATTAACAAAAAGAGAATGTTTTAACGATATTCAGGACATACAATTTATTTTCTTGCAGAATGCTACGAAATGTAAATATAATAATCCTAAAAGAACCAAATTGGCACGTAGAATCAATAAGATAACTATTGTGACACCATATATACCGGGTGAGCTATTTCAAATAACGCACGCAAATATCTGTTGGTAAACCAAAAACCAAAAAATCCTTTAAAAAAAAGTTTTTCAGGTCAATGGCGGCTATTTGACTGTAATCTGCGCAGGTCCATTTTTAACGTCATTTGAAGGTCAAGTAAGATTTTAAAAATGAAACCTCTATTTCTGAACAGCGTATTCAGAAAAAACGGAAAATTTTACGTAAGAAAAAAAAGTTTTTAACTTGTTAAAGTGACGTTTATAAGATCAAGCGTAAATGTTGGAAAATCGTCCAGAAGCTATTTTCTTTGAACTTTTAAGGATTTATGGGCAAACAAATCTTTGTATAGGCTTTTGGGCCAACGACCTTGACTATGTTGTCCTAAAAGTAATGGAATTAACGTGAAACAAGCACCCAAACATTTGTTTATCAATAAATCCTTAAAAATTTAAACAAAACAGCTTCTAGATGACTTTTCAAATTTAAACATGACCTTCTAAAAATCAGTTTTATAATTAAAAGCAATCTTCTCGGTTATAAAATTGTTCACTCTTTACGAATCCGGTTTCAAAAACAGGGTTTACAATTTGGCCTTCGGCCTTCAAAAGTTCTATAAAATTAACCCCTCTGTTACAGTTATCAGTACAGATAGGTGGTCTTTTTTGGCCCTGAACAACATTTGTCCAAACCATTTTTTCGTATCTGTCTATGATGCATTAGATTATTCTTTGGATACCCTCTTACTAAATTCTTTATCATTGCTTTGTTCGTGTTTGTACCTTACTAATAATAATGGGAATCATTTATACTCTCATATTTGCCTTCATCGTCATCTTTAACTTTATTGGTGAATATAATACTGCAATACATATCTAGAATTCTTAAAACGTTTTCCACCTTTATGCAAAAATAAAATATTGAAACAAGTAATTATTTTCGACTTTCTCTAGTAGCCTAAGCTTTCACTAATATTATCTACTTTAAAAATTAACGTAATGCTCGGTTTCTTTTGCAGATTTAAGTTCTCAATTTGACTGCTTACCTAATGGCGACCCGATACCCGGTGTTTCCCGTCGCGAACAAAATTCTTCTTCTGGTGGACAACACTCTCTTAACAGGTATCTTCCTCCTGCTGAGACTCCTCGCATACCAGATCCAGGTCTCCTCCTGTCAATGGCAGTGATGTGGCTCCACATACTGAACTTATTAAATCTTCTGACGGACAGATGTATGGATATGAACAACTTAAATTTATTCGACTTACTTCCAAGAATAATCCGCACCAAAAATTCGAAATTCGAAGATACACTTTTCCTGCGCATAAGATAGTTCGAAAACTCGCCGGACGGACAATCTATAGGCCCATGCCAACCCAAGAAAAAATTGTATTATCAACACTTGATGGTGAAGCCATTGCAACTTTGAAGAATATTCATGTTCTTGCTGTAATATATGCACGTAATCCTCAAACTAGAACACCAGCAAGGGCAAAGATAAACATAGAACACCACACGATTACCTTATTGACTTTCAAAGAAATCAGGGAAACTCCAGAGGGTGCCACGCGCCCAATGTTATTGTTTTTAGAGAAGAGAATGTAAACCACAATCTACCACACCATTGACTCAATTCGAAAATAATTTTGCACTAAAATATTAAATTATTAGGCCTTCAGGTACTTTCAAAATGTAGTTTGTGGTCTTTAAAGGCAATCAATAAATGTTATTTATTTGACTATGTCAAAGCAGAATTTTCACCTTCTATGTTTTTACAGCCTTCAATAACTGAATAGAAGTACAGAATATTAAATGGTCATTTTAAAAGCTAGCTTGTGTCATATTTAAAAAGCTTACATCTACAATATGTAATTTACATTTTTTACATTTTTAATTAAACAGCGAGGGAAAAACTTTTTTGGTCAAAAATATTAATTTAATAAAGAACATTTTTTGTATTTATTTTGATTTTAAAGATATTAAAAAAAATTGTCTTTCATGCAGAATATTTTTTTTACTGCAGACTCATTTCTTTTCATCTCAAAAATGTTCTTATTGCAGCCTTCTTTTACTCATAAGGTTCTTCTTCTCGGCAAAAACATATATTGTTCGTGTTTCAACTTGTAAAAATTCTCGAAATAAGTCAGTTTCCTTATTTTAAAAGCTGTCTAGTTTAATATGTACTTGTATTGCGTGGATCTTTAATTTATCATTTATATGAGAATAACATTTTTATATTAAAAATACAAATTTTATATAAAAAAAACATCGAATAAATAATGAATTTCCAGTTAAAAAATGTATTACAAAAAACCTCCATTTGACAAAAAGTTATATATTTAACAAAAAGAAATGAGTTCATAGCAAAGGGTTTTAATTTTCTACCAAGTAGTTAAATAGTCACTCTTATAGTTAAATTTTCACGGCAAAAGGTTATTTTTCAAATCCATAATATTATTCTTAACTAAAAAGAAAAATTTTACAAAAAGAGAAAAAATTATATTGTCAGTAAAATAACTTTCTCATCAGACAAAAGAATTCCTCATAATTGAGAATAATTTCCTTCTTAAATAATGAGTCTCAAAATAAAAAAATTTTTTTTTTGAGAAAGTAGTCGAAAGTAACAAAAATAAAATGTTTTAACGATATTTAGGCCATACAGTTTATTCCTTTGCAGAGTCCTATGAAATGTAAATATAAGAATCTTAAAAAAAATTTGGGGCATAGAATCGAGAAACGAGAAACCTAAAAATCCTATTAAAAAAAGTTTTTCAGATCAATGGGGGCCATTTGAATATACTAGTAACGGTGTTAAAAAAATGTTTGTTAAATAAAAATAATGCGCTGATAGTTCTGGCTAAAAGATAATAATAGTTAGGATTTCTTTTATTCATTTGAATTAAGAATAATTGTCGAGACTTCCTACTAACTATTATTCTGCGCAATTAAATTAGACATATAATTCTTTGTGTAATTTTTAAATATCTAGAAAGAAAATATTATATAGCATACGCTATTTCAAGTTCAAAAAATGAACCTCGTTAAAAGTGAATTTTAAAATCGAGAAAATTTTGCTAATGTTAATTACAACTAATGTTGTAAAACAACTCGGAGTGGTCTTTTGAAATAAATATTACGAGTTTTCTTTATTTGACAATAACTCTTTAGACTTTGATGTTACTCTTTATCTCTTTAGGTGAAACTTACGATTCTTATTTAGTTATAATCCTGATTTTCTTCGATTCTATAATAATTTAGTTTATGTTCAATTAAAAAAAAAAGTATAATAAAAATTCTCTTTTTCTCTTAAATCTTAAGCTAAATTTCACAACAGTAGTTATAACGAAAAGCAAAATTTTTAATTATTTCTTAAAATTAATTAAATTTGTATACAATGTATAATTTTAGTTATTTTTTTAAACTACGATATTTAAAAAATTCTGCAAAATAACAAAAATTATCCTAAAAACTTCCAGGAAATATCTTTAAATTTTCTGAAAAATCTAAAGAATATTGTTCGATTCTCTAAAACCCTTGCCAAATTCATAAAAAGCTTCTTTTTTTACAAAATTGTTAAAAATCTACAATTTTCTCCCAAATGTTCATACTTTTCAAACTGACCATTGTCTTTTAATCTTTCTAATATATCTAAACGTTCTAAATGTCTTTTAAAATTTTTCCTAACTTTTTTTAAAGACTTCCAGATTGCGGGCCCGCTTTCTCACACTGACCAATCGCCTCTCCTTCACCTGGGGAATGACCCTGTTGGTCAAATCTACGGCCATCCCTTACAGTGAAAATGCTCAATAGTTAAATATGATTTCGTAAAATGATAGGCCCATGGTCTGAAATTGAAAGTCGGTTGAATGTAAACACTCAAGCTTGAAATCAAACATTAACTCATTCAATTTCTCATTTTAGACTCTGAACCTATAATTTCACGAAATCACCTCCACCGGGATCGTGATCAGCGACCCCAAAAACATAAAGGTCTACTTGTGCGAGACCCGTTCATAGCTAACAATCAGCTGAGAGATCAAATGAATGATAACCTCTAAATGATCTTCTGAGGTGGGTTTGACCAACAGGTCAAGGCGTATTCAACCGTAAAATTTTTGGCTCTTTCAGAATCCGGGGTTCATAAATTGCATCAATCAAATTAAGGTGTTTGACCTTTATTTGAACTTAATATAGACGTGATGGAGTCTTATGGACACCTTGATCGTGATCAGCCACCGCAGAAACGTAAAGGTCCACTGGTTCAAGATCCGTTCCTAGCTAAGAAATCAGCCGAGAATAAAAGAAGGATTTTACCTCTACACGACCTTCAAAAGACCTTCAAAGGTCGGTTCGACAAACAGGTCATGATGTATTCATACGTAAAATTTTCCGCTCTTTCAGAATCCGGGTTCGAAAAAATTTCATCAATCGAATTAAGGTGTTTGACCTTGATCTAGACTTGAAGGGATCATATGGACAACCGGGATCGTGATCAGCGACCCCAAAAACATAAGGATCAACTAGGCTAAAAGATGCTTTACCTCAATTTCATCTTGTGGCCCTGTGTTATTTAACACTATCAGTAAACTACTTTTACTGTGTTATTAAATTCAATGTTATTATTTTACCAAAGATCTTCGTTTTTGCCATGCATTTGCAATGATCATAGGCCGA
>NC_046664.1:23528396-23550360 GCF_010883055.1 Belonocnema kinseyi
AATTTTTTTTTTCAATTGGTTATAAAAACACGTAAACTCAGAAGATGTGGACTGTGACTGCACCATATATCTAGTCGGGAGTGTTGCTGACTGAAAACAGATTATTTGGAGCGATTCGCGCGCCATCTGTTGGTCATTCTAAGGACTTATTGAACTACCCTCGTATATCACCCTTAATACAATATCGCCAATTTAGACATTAAGTCACCTTAGTAAAGTTAGATAGTAAGAAACCGAATTAATTTAAAAGAAAGAGAATCCCGACCTAGTCTAGTTAAAAGATAAAAGATAAGCAACTAATCACAATTGCGAGAGGTCGGAGTCGACTGGGAAGCTGCCCGAAGAGGATCCAGACGGCACACCGTTTGTGACGACGAACAGAAGCAGACAAAACCGTAAGTCAGCTGTTCGTCCAAAAATCATAGGTAGAAGAGTCGGAAAATAGCAGGACAGCGCAACAGTTCCACGAAACTACGAGAGGTAGCAACAATAAGACACCATCACGGCCGTCGGACATGTTTAACCAAAAAGAGGGGGCTACCAGCATCACCGATCAAGGACAAGCATCACGGCCTAGTAGTTCCGCGGTAAACGACAAGTGGTAACACCACACTGACCATCGGGTAACACCGAATGAATGCTGCATCGTCGCAATGAGAAGCGACCACTCATTGGCCGAAACTCGATGCGGCGATCTTAAAACGAGGGTTCATGGAGCTTATAGCAATCCAAGTTGTCTGTTAGACGAAAAAAATCGGCACGACAGACTCTACCGCGAAACCGTACATTGGCGGAGGGCACCCATTGGACATTGTCCGTTGATACAAGCCTATCAACGGAAGCTTCACAGAAAATTCTGAAGGCCCGGTGAAAGACAGCTGGAGAGCGATCAAGCAAAGCTGGCGATTCAAGACTTATACGAGGTAATTATAAAAAGATTACCTAAGAACAATGGATCAACACGATAAAATTGCCTTAGCCAAGTGGCTCAAAGGTAAGTGGTTTTTCTTATATTGCTTTTAAGTGCTTTCCCTAACTTGCCATGCGAACCACGTGGGTGGCGAATCCGTGGCTTGTGTAGAATATTGAAAAAAACAATAATACTGTTCTGTGTCCGTGAAGGTTTGTGTAAGTAAATAAAATGTTTTGTGAAGACAAAAAATAAACTTACATTTTATAGACACAAGAAGAGTATACATACAACAATACATCTATTTAAATAATGTTAGGGAGCGGTGATTAAATTGTTACTTCAGGTCCAGCTTAGACGACGGGCTTTGAGATTCTTAAAGGTTATAATTGGAGAAGGTTATAATGTCTTAAAGATTCTGGAAAGAAACGCAGACAGGATAGAAACCGATCGAGCAAGGAGATGTACATTTTTGGTAGGGGTTGCTACGTCGATCTTATTGGACAATGGAGTTCGCAGAGAGAAAATATCGGCACCACCCACTAAGTCAAATTGTGCGAAGTTTTAGTCGCATCTGACAAGAGTGCACGTGATAGAATTAACTATAAATTTGTCGAGCTGGTTTGTGAGTTGAACACTTGGAAATATTCCAAAATAGCCTCAATTTATAGATTAGGATACGTGCGGAACGGAGTATGTGATGACTTAAAGCAATTTAATTTTACAATTCTGGTTTGAAGAAAATATTAAAATTTTAAGATTATATTGTACGAAGGTTAAGAGTTTAATGTAACTGAAGAATTCAAAGCCTGAATGGGATTTTACAATTTAGTTTGGAAAGCAATAACTATAAATGAGAAACATGATATAATATATTACCAACGAGACAGATGTTTTGCTACGGGAGAAAATTTGGTACAAAATTATTACTGAAATATCACTATAAAAAAAGAGTGATCTAAAATTAAATTTTATGAACATGTGGCTATAAAATATGATATATAAAACAATTCGCTCACTGTTTGTAAATATAGATTGATATAAAATAAAAAGAAATACGCATATATCAAGAAGTTCACGCTAACTATATATGCGAATACAAATAATTCAAATGAACAAAAAACTAATTTTTGAGGCTTGAAGGAATGCATAGTATATGTAAAATAGACATGGGACGAGCACACATACACATAAAGAGGATCACGATGTCATAAAGAGAAAAATTTTACTAATTATACACGTGCTTTATCATCCTTGCATCTCATGATTGGAAGTGGATACAATCGTGTTACGTTCCGCTTATTCGCCCCTGTACTTATTCGCCCCTGTACTTATTCGCACTGTTACGATTCGAACAATCTTATCTTGCTCTAGGTGTAATTCTACAATGCGAGATAGCCTCCAATTCATATGGGCAGGGCTCTCTTCTTTTAGGACGACCAGAGTGCCGATCTTGATGATGTCTGGATCTCTCGTTGATTGCCACTTGTTGCAGGTAATAATTTGATGTAGATTATTTTTCTACTATCGGGACCAAAAATGCTGTCGCATTTGTTGAGCATGTTCCCATGAGGACAGCCGGCCAACCGGGATGTCACGTGGATCAATCTGTGGGAAGCTAGTTATTGAACTACCAATCAGTAAATGACCAGGCGTCAAAGGAAGCAAATAATTGGGATCATGAGAAAGGGCTGAGAGAGGTCGAAAGTTGAGAATGGATCCTACCTTTGTCCCAAAATTTTCTTATTGTTTATGAGGCAGTAAAGTTTTTCTTACTGTTCTCAGCAAATGACTCTTAAACGACTTGACAGAGGCCTTCCAGAGCCCCCCTCCCCCCATATGAGGAACGCGAGGGGGAGTGAAACTCCAAGTAATTCGCTCCTTTGATAAATAACATTGAACCTTATAATTAGTTTGTGCTGATTGAATTAACTCGTGCAGCTCTTTCAGCTCGTTTCGAGAACCGATAGAATTTGTACTATTGTCAGAATAAATATTCTGTGATTTTTCTTGTCGCGGGAAAAATATTTTTAAGCAGCCGATTAATGATTATGTTGTTAGATCGCCGACTAATTCTAAATGAACGGCTTTGGTTGCGCAGAAAATGAAGACGGCGACGTAAGCCTTCACTCTTTTTCGTTTGCGGTGGCCTGCATGCATTTTTTGGACATGTTTTTCACGAATTATCAATCTTTTACTGTGGTGATTTTTTGCAAGGACAACTGGGTGTTTCTGATTCTCAGGCATATGGGGGTATTTGATTCGTCAGCCTACCTTAAGAATTCCTTTGTCAAGAAATCAGTTTGAAGGGAGAAAACGACTTTTTCTATCTAACTTTTTATTGTGCAAAAGTTCCAGAATTTCATGTGAAAATGCAGAAGATTGTCTGAGCTGAATGATTTTGAACTCGGAACTTTCAAGTTCAGCTTAAGGAAAATGAACTTTCATTTGGTTTTTATTTCTCGAATTGTGAATTAATCTTAGGAAATGTGCGAGTACGCCTTTAAGTGTTTTTAGTGATGAGTATTTTTCTAGAATGCTTGAATCTTGTGATGCCAGTTTAAGAGAAACGACCTATGGGATTTTCCTAAGCTCGGGAACTTCACCTGCGTGAATTTTAAACCGAGGCGATTTATCTTTATTTTGAGAGAGCCAATATGGCCCACGGTGCGAAATATCAACATTCAGAAATTCATGAGCTGTTTGCCCGCGAGAAACTAAATCTGCTGGATTGTGATGTGTCGGGACGTGTTTCCAATCAGATGAGTTTAAAACATGAGCATAATTCAAGTTTTTAGTGATTTGGAACAAATAAGTGAAATGTGGTACGTAGCTTGCTCGTCAGTCGAACGATGGTAAATGCACGCTCCGTATGCCTTTTCACTGGCGTCGCAAAAACCATGTAATTGAAACTAAACTGAATTTGGCTTGCTAATGCAACGTTTGAATTTTTCATGATTTAAAAGGAGTAATTGATTTTTATATTCAACCCAGGATTGCTGTAAATGTAAAGGCACTTTTTCGTCCCAGTCTATAGGTGATTTCCAGAGATTCTTAACGATTAATTTTGCTGTGACTATAACTGGACCTAAGAGTCTAAGGCGATTAAAGAGTTTCGCAATTTGAGAAACAATGAAACCCTTTGTTATCACATTGTTAAAATTTGTAAAATTACCCGTGTGAGTAATTAAATCTGAACTTGAATTCCAATACAGTGCTAGAGTCTTAACAGCTTTGGTGGGATCTAAGGACATTTGGGTATAGTAAGACTCCTTTTTAAAGTTGAAAGTGAGCGTAGGATCATTAGATCCCTATTTTCAGAGGTTAAACCCTCCCTTATGAAGGAGTTCGATTAAATTGTAGCGAAGAGAAAGAGTTTCTTCGAATGTGTTTGCACCTGTCAGCAGGTCATCCACATAAAAATCGCGTTTTAGGATCGCTGCTTCATCCGGATAGTTTTCGCGCTCATCTTCGGCTAATTGCTGAAGCGTGCAAACTGCCAGAGAAGGTTCGGAAGCAGTGCCCAAGGTCACTATATTAAATGTATAAACCTTTAGTAGCTAATTGGAGTTTTCACGCCAGAAGATTTTTTGGAAAAGTTTGTGATCATCGTACAATCTAATTTACTAGTAAATTTGTTCGATATCGGCTGTAAGAGCAACAATAAATGTTTGGAATCGTGTGAAGGTTGAAAAAAGATCGTTCTGTATTGTAGGACCGACCTTTAGAGTATCATTCAGGGAAACTCCTGTCGAGGACTTGCACGATCCATAAAAAATAACACGCGTTTTTGTTGTAAGACTATTAGTTTTTATCACCGCGTGATGCGATTGATAGAAGCCGCGATGCATGTCTGTGTCGTTTAATAAAGGGGTCATTTGTCCCTCATCTAAATAACCTTAAATGCATTTCACATACTGTTATTTTAATGCTGAATCCGTTTTAAACTTATTTTCTAGAGACTAAAATATAATAAGAGCTGCGCGACATGATTCTCCTAAATCGAAGATTTTCTTATTAAACGGTAATTGAGCAATACATAGACCTGATTCGTCGCGACGTATACTTTTTGTATAATACATTTTGCAGTGTGTTTTTTCCCGTGAGCCCGATTAACTTATAGCAGGTGAATTTAAATTCCACAAAAGAGACAAGTCCGAGAAGTTTTTGCAATTACAATAAATTTTGCTTTGTTTTACGCGTTTGTGGTTGAAAGTATCTGCAACTATCCAATCAAACTCAGTTTCTTGAAAAATGGCTTGGTGACCTACGTTTGACATTTTTCGATCGACTTGTGTTCTTTTAAATCCTAATTTGCTGGCTAATCCTTCAGTGATAATGTAAGGCTTAGAACCTCCATGAAAGAAAATGCTACAAGGGTATGAGTTCCCTTGACTATCGAGCACATGGACAATTGCCTTGCCTAAAACTGATTGGGAAGGAATCAAGAGCTGGTAACTAGAAACAGGTGTAGAATTTGTGTTTTTTGATTGTATATGTTGATTTGGTTGAAAAATACTTAAACTTGAATGGTTTTCAGATCTAAGATTGTCAAAGTGTAATAGAGAATTGTGCCTCTTTCTACATTTCCGGCACCGACTCGATACGCAATTTTTTAAATGATGTTTTCCGCGAAAGCAGTTAGGACATAGATTAACTTTCTTTGCAGCTTCGTATCACTCTTTGGGTGACCAGTTTAAACATTGACTACACGCATAAACTCTATGTTATCCTTTACAAATGTAACATGATGTTTTTTAAAGAATTGTTATTTGACTGAGAGCTATTTAGACTTTGGGGCGATGCTGTGGTAGCACCTGTAAAATGATATTGTGAACGCGAACTATGCCGTGAATGAGTACTCATTTTTAGATTTAATGTCTCTATATTAAGTGTCTGATTAATAGCGGCCCTTGTCTGCTCGATTTGAGAGCGGTGCTCTAAAAAGTCTAACATGTTTTGCAATAAGGATAAGTCTTTTTTGCTAGTCGATTCTTCCCACTTTTCAACTACATAATTGTTTAATTTGCCGGTAATCAGGTGGATGATTATGAATTCCCATTTATCTGCTTCGAATGATAATACGTGAAGTGCTCGAATGTGCATTTCAGTTTTATAATATAACGCGCGAATTCGAAAGTCTTTATACATACACGACATTTCAAAAATCGACTTTACGTGACTGTCAATGGTATTTTTTTATTGTGATCAGGATCATTCTGGATCATTGAATTTAATGAATCAAAAAAACCTAGCCAAGTGTCGAAACTGTTTGAGAAAGTAGGAATTTTAAGATCTGGATACTTAACTCTTGGAAATCGACAATTTCTTTCATTGTGACCGAGAAGAGAATCCGAATTAGTGTTTGAACTCGTACCCTCAGACTTGTTTCTAAATTAAGGCATTCAATGTCAGTCTCAACGGTAATTGAATTAAGTAAGGTCTCAAACGTCTTTAATTGGTGTTTTAAACTCCCACGCATTTTCTTTAATGTTGAAATTTTTTCTGTCGACATTTTGAATAATTTTTCGGTTTGAATGTGATAGAGACAAAACGGGCATGAAGGATTTTCAAAATATGTGGACTCGTATGAAAATTCGGTAGTTTACATAACCACTTACTTGCAATTCTCGGTTTGGGTTGCGAAGAAGTGTAATTCCCAGTAGAACTGCTCTTAACTGGAGTCCGACGTACTTTCGTGGGACCTAGATTTCGAAGAAAAATGTAATGAACTGGACCAAGATGCTGCCTGTTGCCCAGAAATGGAAGTGATCTCCAGACCTCCTGGATCTCTGAAGATGTGATGTCTTGTAGTTCACCGTACTTCACTGGATTCGAATGATGGATTAAAACATTTCTATAATCCCTCTAGATCTTAGATATAAAAGATAATGACGCTTTCTCGCGTGCGCGAGATTTCTTCTACCCTGGAATATTGATTGAAAAAAATCGAGGATCCCGTTGGATCCACGAAACTGAAAATAACTCGAAATAGAAATTCAAGCTTTTCTTGAAATTGAAAATCATTGCTGTGACTTGAAATTCAATGTTCCTTGAACTAGTCAGTTTTTGCACTTTGCCCCATTTAAGAGTCATATTTTGTCATTTAAACTTCACAAGATTGCACTGTTTCTAGTTGTCAGTCACTATGTCACTATTGGACGGTTACATAAAGCCACCATTCCTAAATGATCACTGATGTGTTCTGAAAGCACTTGCACTAAATAATGTTAGGGAACAGTAATTAAATTGTTACTGCAAGAACAACTCAGAAGACGAGTTCTGAGATTGATGAAAACGAAAGTTATAATGTATTGAAAATTTTTTGAAAGAAGCGCAGACCGGTTAGAAGCCGATCCAGCAATGTGATGTATATTTTGGTAGGGGTAGCTAGGTCGCTCCTATTGGACAGTGGAGTTCAAAGAGGGAAAATATTGGCACCACCCACTAAGTCAAATTTCGCGAACGTTCAGTAGTACTTAACAAGAGTGCACGTGATAGAATCAACCATAAATTTGTCGAGCTGATTTATGAGTTGAACCCTCGGAAATATTCTAAAATAGCCCCAATTTGCAGATTAGGATAAAACGTGCGGAACGGAGTATTTGGGGACTTAAGGCAATTAAATTTCACAATTGTGGTTTGAAGAACATATTAAAGTTTAAAGATTATCATGTACAAAGATTAAAAGTATAAAGTAACTGAAGGATTCGAAGTCTGAAAGGGATTTTACAATTTAGTTTTGAAAGCAATAACTAGAAATAAGAAAACTAATATAATATATTACCAAGGAGACAGATGTTTTTCTACGGGAGAAAATTCGGTACAAAATTATTACTGAAATATCACTATAAAAACAGAGAGATCCAAAATTAAATTTGGTGAACATGAGACTCAACAGCTTGTATTGGTAGTGTTTCTTAAAAAAGTGTTAGTGAGTGGACCGGCGAGACTTCTTTGAGGCTCGCGGCTTGGAGGAACGCTCGGCTCAAGATTCCACCACACTAAGACGAGGCGAACGTAGTCAATCAGTAGGTCAAGTGTGACAAGAATTTTGACGATGCTGGAGGTCGTGAGAGAATGGCGTGGGTGTTTCGGACCACATCTTGTGCAGCGCACGGGCTTATCAGTTAACTTTTCTCCGTGTCTCTTCGCGAGTTAATTAAATATAAACATTCAGAAATATTCTCACCCCCTTCACTCGTGCGAACTAGTAAGCTCGTTTTTCTCCTAAGTAACACCCGGACGTCTCCGCCGAAGCTCGGATAGGGGGAGGCTCGGAGGCCTGTAATACAAATCAAAGAGCTTTGAGGATTCTTCGTAGGTCAAGATGGTGTGAACCACGAACTCGATTTACACCGGTATCAAGGTGATAAAGGCCGTCTCGTAGCCCGGTTTCCTACCGAGGCCACTCCCAGGCAATAAAATAATGAAACAATATATTCATAGATAAGAGAAACTGAATAGTTTAGAGGTTTCATTTTGAAAACATAAAAACAATAATTGAAGTGCAGGTTAGAGATTTCTTCCGCTAAATCAAAAAAAAAACGATATAAGCAAAAATAGAATTACTTAATTAGGAGCAATTGAACTGAGATTTTTTTACTTTATTTTGAAATGAAAAAATTGTTTAAAAAATATTAAAAACTTAGAAATTAAGAACTTACAGAAACGAAAACTATTTGTGTTGTTTCACTATCAATTTTTACAAAGAAAATCGTTTAGATAAAAATATTTTATCTTGAAAATAAACTTAGAAAATTGCAGAGTTTCACATGACTTTGCCCCTTAGGACCATAGAACTGGTAATATACTTCACACTGCATAATATAAATGTTTAAATTAAAATGACTCATAACCTGAAACAAATCGTTGATGACGGCATTTCAGAAACACATTTAATGCCCAGAAGTTTCATACAACATCACATTAAATTATTTTGATTGGACATTGAGTCCTACAGCTAGAATCACAGCACACGCCAATATTTTTGAATTAAAATCCAAATTATTTTAATAATATTTGATAAATATTATTAATATGCCTTCTTTTAGTGTGTAAGCTGACGCGTAAATTTTCGTATATTTTAATAAAAGTGGATTCTATACTTTTACTTTCGTAGGTTATAAATTCTTTTGCTAAGATCTTAATTTTTTAAAATCAAAATCAAAATGATGATCAAAATTACTGGTTCGGTAGTTCCTTTTGTGTTCAGCCATTCGCGTTTGGTTCATACAGTAGAAAAAATGTAATGAGATTATTACTAGATGAAATTTGAATTTCAAATAAATATTACCATTAATTCTTATAGTTAATAAATAATTTTAAACCATACTGTGACATTTTTGATTGAAATGAATTAATATTCACTGCTGTTTTCCATTAACACCTCTGCAACAATTTTTAATTATTACTTCGCGATATATGTTCCCGCATCAGATAGCACTGTTTTCAAGGTCAAAGACAAGTTCATTAGATCGCACGAAATAATCCCACCAATCGCATCAATCCCATCGGCTTCAGTTGACTAATGGTACAGGAGCCCCACTGCTGCTCGATTCAAGCTCGCCTTTATGCTTATTTACGTGTTCCTTCCGCTTCGAGTACTTTGTCAATATACTCATGACGCAGTAACATAGGCAAACCGTTCGGGCAGAACGCCTTACCGCAACGCTTCATTTTTCTCACACCTGAGTGCGTACGTCACATCCCCAGCAGATAGTGTCACCCATAATTGCGGAGCAGCGTCAGTTCTTGAAATGTCTAAATCCGGGAGTCCTAAACCCTGGGTTCCCTATAGTTCAATTTTTAACCGATGATGGTACGTTTTCCAACAAAAAAATGATTGTTTATTTCTAAGTGGCGAAATTATTTTTCAAGTCAAAAGCGAATTTTCAACAGAACAGTTTCATCTTTAATTTTTGGATTTTTGGTATATTGAACCATAATAAGCTGAATAACAGAAAATTAAAAAGAAATAAAGAAGTAAACCCAATGAAAGCCGATGAGAAAAAATCACAATATCATGAATTTTATTATTTAAAACTTATAAGATCCTACACTACAAAATTCTGTAACTGTATATTCTTTAAATGTACACTGTCAGCAATATTAGGCAAATTGTGAAGTTATAATGTCTAAAATGTAACCCAAAATTTTACGACAATTTTTATCTGAATTTTTCATAAAATTATTAAGCTTAATGGACTTCTCGTTAATTTATCAGCAAAATTCACCAGTAACAGAATACAAATCGCGATAATAAGAAACAAAAATGGTTTGGATACAAATTTTGGAACTGTGAGATATAATTTGTCAGAAAATTCATCAATTTTAATTCAGGTTACAAATTTTGTAAGTAAATTTTCG
The DNA here is from genome assembly GCF_010883055.1 of Belonocnema kinseyi. Lineage (NCBI taxonomy): Eukaryota > Metazoa > Arthropoda > Insecta > Hymenoptera > Cynipidae > Belonocnema > Belonocnema kinseyi. Next base: position 23,538,676 of record NC_046664.1, read on the forward strand.
GAAAATTATATCAGCATTATTTTTATTTTATCTTTATTTTATCTTATCGTTCATGACTTCATGCACCAAAAAATAATTTTTTTAATTAAGTGCGGAAAATTTGTAGGTAATTTAGTCTTTAGAATATAAACTTCTACATGTTAAGGTCACCGTACTTTTCTGGCTTGGACTCTTTCATGAAATATAAACATGATTATCTCAAAAAAAATCTTGATGCCTAGAATCAGTACGCTAACAATTAAAACGAACAAACAGTTGATCCGAGTCTCATTCGGCGGTGGTTATTCAACACTTTTTATTTCATATACTCTAATAAAACATTAGAATATTCTTCAGATACGCTCCTTTATCAGTTCTCAATTATTCCATTAACCGGAGTTTTCCATTGTTGCAAGAAATGCAGATCGTTTATACACTGATCTTGCTATTCATCGCCATCCTTAATTCTCTTGGTAAATATAATACGTATTTGTATTATAATTACGCTGAATTTTCATTCTGTCCAAATGGTAATTCTTTATCGCTGGTCGAAGTTCCGAAACGGTTCTCGGGAGCGAAAAATGATTATCATTAACTTTCTTAAATCCTAATAACTTTCAATTTGATGTTTTTACTACTGATTGGGCATCTTAATAGCTAGAAGCAGCTTCTCTCTTTTTGATTGAAAATCTGCCATTAACGCATGTACAATCAAGTATTTATGTTTATACTATCGGGCAATAATACTTCATTTTTATGCGATTATAATTTTCAAGGATAGGTGTTTGAAAAAAGGTCTTCAATTAGTGTTAAATATTGTGCTTAATGTTGTTGTTAAATTATAAAAAACTGTAGTTTTGTCCTATTTGAAGAAATTAAAATGTGCAATTCTCGAAAGTGGCAAAACCTTATAATATTCTTTCACTCTTTAAAAATAAATTCACTCCTGTGTTTGTTCTTGCAGGATTAAGTTCACAATTTGACTGCTTACCCAATGGGGAGCCTATTCCCGGCGTTCCTCGTGACAGACAAAATTCTTCTTCTGAGAAACAACATTTTTCTGATAGGTTTATTTCTGCTCTCGAGCCTTCTTTTCGTGTCAGGTCTAGGACCCCTCATGCACGTGCCAGGAACCCGTCTCCACATACTGAACTCATTAAATCTTCTGACGGACGGATATATGGATATGAACAACTTGAATTTGTTCGGCTAACTCCCAAGAATAATCAAAAGCGGCAATTTAAACTTCAACGATACACTTTCCGTACAGATGAGAAAATTCTAATACGCACCTTGAACCGTAGCTTTAAGCCCATATCAACCCAAGAAAAAATTGTATTATCAACATTCAATGGTGAAGTGTTTGCAATATTGGAGAATATAAACTTTCTTGCTGGAATATATGCACGTAATCCACGCAATAGACAACCAGCACGGGTAAAAATAAACATAGAAAACGGCACGATTAACATTTTGAATCCAGGTGAAATCAGGGAAACTCCAGTAGGCAGCATGCGACCAATCTTAATGTTTTTTAGAGTAAAGCATGTAAACCAGAATCTGCCACAAAATTAATTCAATGCGAAAATAATTTCAAAGTAAAATATTAAAATATTTGTTACGTTTTTCTTTTACGTAGTGAAAATATATAGAAAGATTATGATTGTGGAAATTCTACTATGGTGTAGTACACGTCAGTAGAACGCTTTCAAATTTTTAAAATGTGTATTAAGAATTATAACTGGATCGTGATAACGCAACAGGGCTTCAGAAAGAAAAATGCCCGAAGAATGGCGTCTGACAAAAACACCAAAAAAGTTTGTACGATAGATTTTGTTCTTCTGGTTCGGTGGGCGATTGGCGTTCGAGCTAATAAAGCACCGCTAATCGACAAACGTCTTTGCGATGCCACGGTGCCGAACTGCATTTGCCTCTAGAGCCTCTCCAGATGATTATTCGCGTAGATTTAAAGTTAAGTCGATCAAAACACATCGAGTTTGGCAGCACGGCGTTTCAAAGGCACTCGTGGGTTAGCAGCGACACCCAATCGCACCCAGAACCAGAAGCACAAAACGTATCGTACCAACTTTTTGTCGTGTCGTCAATTTGAGCCAATTCGACTGGCCTGTATTACACGATGGCGAAAATCTTAGGCGCCTAACCTTTCTAACGAGCTGCGAATTGGACTGTTGCGATCTCTAGAACAAAGTCATAAGGTATTGGATTCGATTGCAGAATAGATGCGTCAGCTCTGTTTTGGCTGAAAAAAATTTTGTTCGGCAACACACTATTAGAATCTTTAATTGTAAAAACATAGGACATACCCAGGTCTTACGCCCAGGCTTATTAAATATTAGAGGCGATCATGTAAACCACAATCTTCCACACTATTATTTCAATAAGGAAAAAATTTAAAACTTAAACTCAAAATTGTTTTAGATACGAAATCGTCTCTAAATACTTCAAACACCTCGTAATTACAAATAATAGTAAAAAGTCAATGTATTAATTTTCCCAAAGTTTCAATATTTTTGTCAATGCCTCAGGTGTTCTTCTATGGAAGGAAATAAAAACTGTTCCATTTCAGTCTCCTGGAGAAAATTTTGTTGAGAAAATTATTATCGGTTTATCAACCATAAGCGTTCAACGTCATGTGTCGAAGTTGTAGACATACGCCGTTGTCATGGCAAAGTTCCAGAGAAAATCAACCATAATTTCTAGGAAACAATAAAGATGCTCATTATAAGAACATTACGAATAGAATAATTTTTCCTGAATAGATGAAAATTGATTTAAGGCATCATTTTTTTCAAGCTATGAATACTAGGTTAATAATTTTATGTCGCAAATATAAGCTAGGAATTATTTTATACAGATACTGTACGGTTTAGAAGCTTCCTAGGACTTGATTTTTAGTTCATGTATTATAAATGAAAAGTTTACTCCTACAATTATGAATTTTTTGATCTCCAAAAAGTTTTTCCGAAAAAGTTTGTGTTTACCTTCTTTAAGATCAAGTACCAGGATGTCGCATGACCCACTTACTTTGTATTATATTCGGCATATTTAAATTTAAGTAATGTAAACAATGTGATAAAAATTTGTAAGATAATTAAAAATATTTAAGAGAACGTTGAGCAGGCAAAATAAAATTCTTCTTTTTTTTAAGTAATATAATTCTATTTACTCAATTTATTCCAAGTATTAAAATTCTATTCTGAATTGCATTTCAAGTCAAAAATTAAAACAATTTTACTAGTTCAATTAAATGAGATCTTAAATGGGTTAGACAAGAATGCCCTTCTACATTTGAATAGTCTGAATCTTTTCACAAAATTTCAGTAAAAAATTAGAATTTTTCAAAATAATAACTCGTCTTCAAATAAAATCCATTTTGATTCAATTTAATTTCCTAAATTTTCAGCTTGATATATAATTTTATGTGGACGTTTATCAAGAACAAATTTTTTCTAGTGGGTATTTTATTATACTTAATACATTTTCTTCAATATATATTTTTTATGTTAAAAAAAACTAGAATCTCATCATCTAATCCGAAAATGTAAAACACATAATTATCATGATCGTCAGTAATGACACATTGACCCATTCATAAGATGAACGTCTTTTTATCAGATGATTATTACCTAAACCCTTTTCTCAGCAAAGATAATAAAAGCGCTTTCGTTTATAAGAATTTTATAATTGCAGCGTTGTAATTATCTCGCCATTCATTGTTAAAAATTTTGATATTGTTGAAATTTATTATGTAACAGATGAGGAAATTCGTTCACTTCTATGACTTAGAGAAGAGGAACTCAGTGGAAATAAACATTAATTGCGTAACTTATAACGATTCCTATATAAAAATTGAAATTTTGAGTATTATCCCGGGGAAAAATCCTAATATTCGGCAAGTCCTCTCTGCATGCTATGTCATGAAAATAGAGTTCTGCGCGAGGTTGGAGCGCCGAGGGAGTTTTAGGATATCGCGAAAGCCTAATTAATGTTCGCGGAAGACTACTTATTTCCGAATTCGCAATTTTCTTGCATTTTCGAGGAAAAACGAGGACTGAAAAGCTCTCTCAAACCTCGCGCAGAACTCTGTTTTTCGTGACAGAGCATGCAGGGAGGAATGCCGAGTATTAAGATTTTGCCCCGGGCGTATTTCATATTGCATTTTTGGTTCAGTTTGTTTTTGTTTTCCATCGCTAACATTATATTTTTACCAAATCGTATTTATTCTAGAACCTAGGTATCCGTTTGCATAAAAAACTCTGTCAATCAAAGCTTTGCCAGTACAATCAATTCAGTTTGTGACATCAAGGTTAGACAAATGATTCTGAAACAAATATACGTTTCAGAATTTTGTACATCTTTTAGAATGGCATCCCAAATTCTTATTTCACAAGCTATGTTTATGGTACCAATAACTTTTAATGTATTTTTTGTTTCGAATGTGGTTTCAGTTAGATATCTGTTTATTTATTAGAAATTGCCATTAATTAATTAGGCCCTTGATCTACTCTCTACTAAGAAAAAAGCTGCTACTTTTGAGACAAAATTTTATGTTACTTTTTCCGCAGGATCGAGGGGTGCAATTAGTTTCTTCGTAACTTAAATATTGACAAATATCTAGATTTTTCATAATATCTACTTCTCAGTTAGGTGACCACAGATTTCCGGAAATTGGTCATCTGACGGTCACTCCCCATCTCTAAGTTTTAATCTCTCAGACTACAAGCTTTGATTTTTTAGAGTTCCCGTGAAATCTATTGTAATTTTTTTCACCCTGGCACACTAAAGATATATTTTTCTTAATAGAGCATTGAAAAGTCAATTTACAGAATAATTCTTATTCCTTCTCAAAGCCAACTTCCCATTAAAACATTTTTTCTAATGCCTTCGGATGTTTTATAATTTGAATTTCAGCAACAACTCAAACATTTTTCTGAATGTTTCCCAATGTGCCTTTGTCCTAAATTTTTGTCGTTTTAAAATAAATTGTAATTAACAAAATCTAAAAAACTTTGTTTTTTGCATATTGCGTGGGTCATCTTGGCTCAACTTATTACATGATCCCAAATCAGATCATTATGATCTCCAAAATCGATTTATTATTCCTGTCGATGCAAATTATCTTTACTTTTATAATTTTTTAAATATTTTTCACTGTAGGGAAATAGTGTGTAACTATTTCACTTTCGAGGTCTGCGGCTTCTGGATTAAGAGCGAGCTTGTGCAGATTGTGCACTAGGGTGGTTCAAAATAATGTTTTTTTTTCATTTTTATGCATATTCGCTGGTGATTTGTTTCAATTAACAAAAAAAAACCTATTTTTTCAAATGATATGTAGAGATGGCACAAGCTCCATGAATAGACATAGAATATGTATGTCGTCTGTATATCTATCTGTGTATCTCTCTATATGTTTGTCTGTATGTCGGTATGTATGTCTGTCTGTGAACTTCATAACTTAAAAAAAAATAATAGTATAAGATTGGCCTTTGGTACACTTTTTTAGTGTCTTAAACTAAAGGTGAAGTTCGTAAGCCATCCATTTTGGATACAAATTTAAAAAATGGGCACATTTTGTACATTTTTGAGACCATTTTTTCAAAATTCAATAATTATTTGTGCGGTTATTCATAGTATTAAAAAGTTTTAAGGCAAATAACGCACAATGTGAAAAAAGTAAAGATGAGAAAAATGTTGCTATTTTAATGCCCTACAAGACTATTCTAACAACTTTTTTAATTTTCTTGAAAAATCCAAAATTCAAATTTTTGCAGCTTGCAAAATAAGGAAAAAATTACATTTTTCGGCCAAACTATGCAAAATACGGTAAAAGATGAAAACACAAAAATGGAGTATTTGAAAAAGATCTACAGATTTGTTATAAACTAATTTTTGATGGGATGCGTAGATTTGGCTTTAATCATGAAAAACGTCATTAACACTAAAAAAAATTTTCCCACTGCGTGGGTCCATTCTTATCACAACTTTTGTCTTTTAATTTCTTTTCCGTCTCGTGCGTGGAGTTTCAAAAAATTTTTATTTTCATGTTTTTGATGCTATTTTTTATAATTAAAACTAAAAAGAAAACTATCAAAAAATTATTTATGACAAATAAATCATTTTTATATTCTCATCAGAGAATGTATTAGATTTGTGTAAAATTTGACCCCCCTTGTTTTTGCCAAGAGGTACACGTTTTGAGACCCCGTGAATCCGAAAAAAAGGTTTTTATGAATGCATCTATCTGCCGGTCTGTCTGTATGTATCAAGATTTCATCCATTTATTATTTAAAAGTTTTAAAATCCGTTATCAAAAAAATAATCTAAAAAATTACGTGCGGAATATTTTTAGTCAATTACATCTTAAGAAAATAAAGTTCTACATATCGAAATCACCAAATTTCGTTAGCTCAAACTGCTTCTGAAATAGGTGTAAATATTATTATCTAAGAAGGCTATTCTTTACACCTATAAACAGTGAGATACTGATTAAAATGGATAGTAGTTGCTTCGAGTGTCGCCTGCGGTGATTATTTATAATTTTTGGATTCCATATACTCTAAGAAAAAACAGAATATTCTTTAGATATCATTTTGTATAAGTTCTTCATTGACGCATTTATCAGGGCTTTTCCCTAGTTTCAAAAGATTCAGATCGTTCAAATACTGACACTGAGAATCGAACCTTCACCTCCAAGCTCCCCAAGTATGAGTATTTCAACGTTTTTACTCCTTAAAAAAAGTATGTTACCACAGTCTTATTGTAAAGTATTTGTAAAGAAAACGGCACGTGTGATGTTCAAGAATACCCAAAAAAAAACATCTTCACAAAAATATCCAAAATTAAACTTTTTACAACAGTTTAAAAACTTTAGTGTCCAAAATACCCCAAGTGTCAGCTACGTTATTTTTTGGAGGTATGTCATTTAAGGGTTAAGAATGAATAATACTCACATTTATGAAATAGGATTATTGCATGATCGACAGCAATATAATTTTTCTGTGGTACATTATTTGTTTTTCAAATAGGTAAATACTATATCCTTAGAGAGTTTATTTACAAAAATATTTTTTAATAAATGTTTATGCAACCTACGATTTTCCAAATGCTTTAAAGGTTTTTGACAAATCAAATAATTTAATACTGTATATTTTTCGAAAAAAAATAAACATGGAATTTTCTCGAAAAGGCCATCTACAATTTTTTATTTTCTTTTAGATTCCTAGTGGTGTGAGAAAGACATTTTTTGTGATATAAAATACATTCAAAAACATATAAATTCCTTTTCAAAACATTCTCAGTGTTATGTTCTTAAGAAGCTTACATATAAAATACAAAAATTACGAAATTATGATTTTTGCTGTTTTTTTGTTGTTGCTAATTTATATACTTCTAACTTAATACAGTAACAGTGACAGCATATTAAACGAATAGAAACTGAATAACATATAATTAAAAACTAGGTGAAGTTAAATTAATCAAGACCTGTTAGCAAAAAGCATTATTTCATTAATTTTCTTATTTAACATGTAAAAAATCCGTCATTTTAAATTTTCGTAGAGGTACAATCTTTTAACGTACATTGTTGCCAATATTCTGCAATTTACAAAATTATAATGTTAAAAAAGTAACGGAAAATTTCACAAAATTTCCTTTAAGTTTCTACGTAAAAAAATCCTAAATATGCGACATCTGAAATTAACAGAATTTTTCATAAATTTATGAAATTCTAATAAAGTTTTCTTAAATTTATGTTGAATTTTCCCACAAGTTTTGTAATTTTCTGTATCATATAACAAGATAAGGATTTCGATGATTAAAGAGTAACATTTTTTGATTACAAGTTTCAAAATTTTCACATATAATGCATTAGAAAATTTGGCAATTTTAACTAAAAATTACAACATTTGTAACTAAACTTTACATCCTAAGGAAATAAAGTTCTACATATTGAGGTCAACAAATTTTTGTGTCTCAGACTGTTCATGAAATGTAAATATTGTTATCTCAGAATTATTATCTTGAGACCTATAAATAGTGAGATTACAATTTAAACGGATGGTAGTTATTCCGAGTGTCGACATGTAGTCGTTATTTCAGATTTTTCTGGTTCTATATACTGTAATAAAACAACAGAATATCCTTTAAATACGCTTTTACATAAATTATTTATTGTCGCCTTCATCGGGGTTTTTCATTATTGTAAAAACTGCAGATGGTTTATACCCCGATTTTTGTCTTTATCGTCATCTGTACTTCTGTTGGTAAATATGACATTATAATAATATTCTCAAAAAAACACACGAACACACACAACATTCAATCAATCAAAATTTTATTAGTAATTCGACAACTCAACAGAAAAAAGCGGTTTCTCCCTTTTGTAAATTTAACATCATTTCAAGTGCATAAGTACAATTAAATACAATCGTACTTACTGGTTATTCGATTCGAATATTCTAAAAGAGATTTCATACAAAATGTATACCACTTTCGTTAAATTTTGTGTTTAATATTGTGAATGAAGTGTAAAGAACAGAAGTTTTGGTTGAAATGCAATGCTTTGTTTCATTTTGCAGATATAAGTTCAGAGTTCGACTGCTTGCCTAATGGGGAGCCTATTCCCGGTGTTTCTAATGACGGACAAAATTTTCCTTCTGATATACAATATTCTTCTAACAGGTCTCTTCTTCCTGTCGAGCCTTCTCTTCGTGCCAGGTCAAGGTCTCCTCCTGTCAATGGCAGGGGCAAGGCTCCACATATTAAGCTTATTAAATCTTCTGACGGACAGATACATGGATATGACCAACTTGAATTTATTCGGCTTACATCCAAGAATGATCCGCACCGGCAATTCAAACTTCGAAGATACATTTTTTCTGCGGATAAGAAAATTCAAACACCTGCCGGGCAGGGTAGCTTTAAGCCCATTTCAACCGAAGAAAAAATTGTATTATCAACATTCGATGGTGAAGTGTTTGCAACATTGGAGAATATGAATTTTCTTTCTGGAATATATGCACGTAGCCCTCGCACTAGACAACCATCACGCGCAAAAATAAACATAGAAAACGACATGATTACTTTATTGACTCCAAATGAAATTAAGGAAATTCCAGTAGGTGCCACGCGCCCAATCTTATTGTTTTTTCGAGTAGAGCATGTACGTCTCAATCAGCCATATCATTGATCTAATTTAAAAATAATTTCAGACTAAAATACTAAATTGTTTGTAAATCGAATTTGTTTTTAAATTTTCCAATTATTTTTCGAAAGGAAATAAAAAGTGTTCCGATTATTTCCCTCGAATAAATATTTCTTCAAGAAAATTATTATTATTATAGGTTTATCAGTAATGAGAAGTGAGTAGTTCGTGTTTTTGATAATGACAGTGATAGCCAAGGGACTTTTATAGATAAGTACTGAATTGTTAATAGGTTACACTTTTAATTAACAGTAACTAGGAAAACTTTAGGTTTCCTTTTTAAAAAGTCTAGAGCCTTCACCCTTCTTTCGATTAATATTTCTTTTTTAATTGAAAAGCAGTAAATTCTGACAAGTGTGGACCTTAAGAAAATGCTGACTACCCTAGATTTGGGGGAGATAATCAAATGTAGACAATACGACACAAGAATGGCTATGAAAGCGTACTAAGGACTAGGCAATAATTGAGTTACGTTCTAAAATGAAATAGTTGCTGTTACCGTTACATAACGAAAAAAGTAACTAGTTACTTATATCGTTACCATTTTAGAATCTAACTTTCTGAGTTACTTTTTTACGCTAAGTAGGTTGTGACGTGGTGTTTAAAACCGCGTCTTAAATCACTCTCTGAATACAATTGCTATACATGAACCGTCAAAATTAACTGTAAAGGTTCGTGTGGAAGTTCGCGTCCAACAACAGGTCCAGTATCCTTCCAAGTTCCTATCCAGGAATTTTCTTGCTGGGTTAATCCATTTTGTTATCTATTTCTTAATAAAAGCAAAAATATATTATTTATTAGGTATTGAACACGGCAATTTAAGCAAAGTTTTATAACTATCTAATAGATGTGAATTGATAGACTATGTGTTTTAGAGGTAAACTCCTAGCACACTTTTCATATAGTACTTATTTGGTGGAGTTCACGTAAAATGATCACGGGAATTTTCATGGCGGAATAAAATTTGGCCATAATTGAGAACATGTGATTGCCTGATGCTAGAAAATTGCATGGAATGTTTATCAGAAATTTAAAAAAAATGACTAAAATGACAATTTATGTTTTTGGAAACCTTTTTTTTTAAATGATGCATCTTGGGTTTTAATTGACTGACGTAAAGGCTTTTAAGTAACATAGTTGATTCTAAATTTGTACTTTTGATGTACTTTGTTGGATTTCTTTTGCTGGAAATTACACTCTTAACCAAGTAGCCGTCAAAAACACAGAATCAGGCCCAGAAAATGTTGGATTCCACGTCTTCTGAGTACAGAAATTTTCGTGCTGAAATGGGATTTGGCTGTAATTCAGGACTTCACTTGTCGACGTCTGCATTTATTAGTTTTAAGATCTTCTTTATAACAAAAAAAATTATAAACAAATGCTTTTCGAAAATGTTGTGAAAAAATGAGAAACGTGTTTCCTGAAAAATAATTTTTTTTTTTCATCAGAGGGTGGAATACGTGTAGTCTGCAAGTTTTGAAATTATTGGAGTGAGTTTGTCACTGGTTTTCAAGGGAAAAAATCCAACGTCACGTCTTCTTTGACGCGGCGCCGCTCAGTAGTGTAAATGAAAGTGTTTGCGCAAAAAATAATTTTCGAACCACAATTATTTTCCTCATGTTCAAATTTTTTTGTAAAAGAAAACTGTAACAGTCCGTTACTAAATATTTCGATTTAATCAAAAAGACGATATTAATTTTTATTATTGTCAGAAAATCCAGGATGTTAGTTAAAGAGTAAAAGTTATAGTGACTGTCTTGCTGAGAAAGACCGTACGCTTCCCGCATAAAGTGCCTTCGTCGTCAAATACGCAACAAATAAAAGCTGCTAATCATCAGGCAGCACATTTTTGTCAGAATTCGGGTACTGTCCGGCGATAGGATAAATCTAGAGAAGAGGGACATATCGGTTAAAGATAATTCACCGTTTTTCCCTCAACAATGTTGACTCTTCAGAAACCCTTCAGATGGTGTGGATCAATCATACAAACCAGAAGATCTTCGGAATTTTAAGAGGAAAGTCTGCAAAGTCCCGAATCCATTGAATAAAGACATAGACAAATAAATAGCTTCGCGGAGCTGCATAGTGATATACCACTGCGGGACTAGATAATATTAAGACCTTTAGGTGAAAGAAGTTTCATGTAACCCACCAACATCTATTCCGAATTTAAAGTCATATCTAAAATCGCGAAAGCCCATTTCAGAGGGGCTGATCAAGGAACGCGTAATGCTCTGTCCGAATATGGTCAACTTGTCGATTACACAGTAGGTGAATTTTTAAATGAAGAAGGTCAGTCATAAGTCGAATTTTACTGACCAATTTAAATTTTGATTAAGTTGTCTTTTTTGTAAAGGACCTAGTGGATTATAGTGGTTCCGAGTTTACGAGGGTGGATTGATAAGTTTCCGGCCTGACCAAGAAAAACAACGTTTTTAAGAATTTTTTTTTTATTTCTCAACATAATCTCCTCCAAGGCTGAT
>NC_046664.1:23550460-23551702 GCF_010883055.1 Belonocnema kinseyi
TCTGCGATAATAAAGAATTTCAATAACAGCATATCAAGAGAATATTCTAGGTCTTTATTAGAATATATCATTAAAAACGTAAGCAACCACACCTTGGTGACACTAGGAGAAACTTCTGTTTGTTTTAATTGTTATCTCACTGATTACGGGTGTCAAAATTGTCCTTTTGAGATAATTATATTTACATTATATATAACGAATTAAAGTTTGTCTAATGCCTTAAATCATGAAGGAATTATTTTAAAAAGCAAAAAACGCAAATACATTAATTTTCATTTAAAATTGCGGAAAATTTCAGATAAATATCTCTCAAAGTTAAGATGTGATTACATAGAAAAGTATAGAAAATTTATTTTAAATTTTCGGTCACTTTTTTAAAGTCATAACTTTTGAATTGAACAATGTTGCTCTGTTCTTTCAGCTTCAGCCCCTTCGTTATACTGTTGTATATACATTTTGTAACTATATATATTTCATGAATACAAATACAATTTGGCTATTTCGAGACATAAAACTGAAAATGTTTAGAAAAGGAATTGCACCTTAATTTATGGAAAAAAAGTTCTGGTAAAAAACAATACAAGGATATATTATTATATGTTAAAAAGAAGTGCAAAAAAACCAATTATTTTGTTATATGCCTTATGTGTCGATATTAATTTCGACTCATTATAATCTGCTGTTTCGGTGTTAAAACATAGGACTCAATCTAGACTTAATACGCTTTGTTAAATTCGATTCATGACTATCTCTCAGATTCTGGTTCTTACTTGACTCAAATTATTTTGCACACCAGCGAAATTTAACTTTTCTAAATTAAAATTCACTCATTGCGTTGCAAATTCATGTATCTTGTTAAACTTTCATCTTATTCAATAGAAAATAAATTTATTTATTTGAATATTTATCTCTTATTTCAAAATAGTGCTTTATCTGAAAGCTAAACTATTCTGTTTTTTGTTTCAAAATTATCTTGTTCAGTTGATTATTTGATGGGCTCTCTAAATAACTAACAATAAGGTTTTTCGTACTTCAGAATCATAAGATTTAAAGAAATTTGAAGCATCTAATTTTTTCCATTGTTAGAAACAATCCTTTCTCTCTGAGGAAGCAGCGGTAGTTCGTATTTGCCTTATGTGTAGATTCTACTATACGAGGGTGGATTGATAAGTTTCCGGCCTGACCAAGAGATGGCGCCACTAGGCCTACCTTGAGGTGGCGTTCTATAGTACCATCCTTAGA
>NC_046664.1:23551802-23592690 GCF_010883055.1 Belonocnema kinseyi
TATCACAGTCGAAAGTTTTCAAAACATGCCTCACGAGCAATTAATAATTAGCGTTAATTTTTTCAAACCTAATAACGTCTTTCAATCTAAATGTTTAGCATTGATTCAGCAACTTAATAGCAAGAAAGCAAATTCTCTCTTTATTAGTCTCACAATGAAGGATTGAAGAATTCTCGAAAGTGGTCTACTCTTATGATAGTTTTTTCTATTTCAGAAATAAATTTAATCCTGTGTTTCTTCTTGCAGACTTGAGTTTACAGTTCGACCGCTTACCTAATGGCGACCCTATTCCGGGTATTCCTCGTGGCGGAAAAAATTCTTTTTCTTCTGATGGACAACATTCCCCTGACAGGTCTATTCCTTCGGCCGAGCCTTCACTTCGTATCAGGTCCAGATCTCCTGCCATTACCAGAGGTACGGTTCCACATACTGAACTTATTAAATCTTCTGACGGACGGATATATGGATATGACCAACTTGAATTTATTCGGCTAACTTCCAAGAATAATCCGCACCAGCAATTCAAACTTGAAAGATACACTTTTCCTGCGGATAAGAAACTTCGAACACTCGCCGGACGGGGACTCTATAGGCCCATGTCAACTCAAGAAAAAATTGTATTATCAACATTTGATGATGAAGCCTTTGCAACACTGGAGAATATAAATTTTCTTGCTGGAGTATATTTACGAGTTCCTTTCAATAGTACACCAGCAAGGGCAAAAATAAATATAGGAAACGACACGGTTACCTTATTGACTCCAGATGAAATCAGGGAAATTCCAGTAGGTACCACTCGCCCAATCTCATTGTTTTTTAGAGTAGAGCTTTCAAACCACAATCTGCAGTCACATTTCTAAACACGTAGCCGTCAAGCGTACAAAAACAGATCTAGAAGATAATGGAGTCTGCGTTTCCTGAGCACAGCACTTTTTATTTCGAAATGGGACTTGGCTTCAAATAAGAATTCAGATTTTCGACGTCTGAATTAAATTGTTTTAAGATAGAGTTTACAATGAAAAATTCAAAACAAATTTTTGTCGAAAACTTAGTGAAAAAATTAAAAATGCGCTTCACAAAAAATTCTATTTTGTATATTTTTTTCATTACCAGGAGTTATAAGTTGGATCCGCAAGTCGTAAAATTATTGAAGTAAGCTCGCTACTGGTTTTCGAAAGAAAATTCAAACGTCAGGTCCTCTATGGTGCGGCGCGGCTCAGTACATTAAATTAAAATGTCTGCTTACAAATTAATTCTAGAAATACAATTATTTTCATCATCTTTGAATTTAGTTATAAATGAAAATTAATAAAATTCTCCATACATTGTTTACATCTAATTTTTGGAAAAAGGTTCGTATTTTTGTTTGCTTTATAAAAAAAATGACTACTATCAATGATACAACTATATCCGAAACGTTCGAGCATGAATCTTATTATGCCAAAGACTGAACTATTGGCTCTCGATAATTAAGCCTATACCTCTTGGTGAAGTCTAGTAAGCCAATCACTGATCGCGTTGTGATTTCCCTTGGTAGCATAAAATGTGCCTCAAGAGTTTGCTGCCTGAGCCTAGCTAAAGCCAAATACTGGCATAGTATATGCAGGGATATGTCTTTTTTGTACGTATAGCCCTGGATGGATTTCGTCTCCTGACAAACCCGAAGTTGCTTTTAGCATTCACGGCTTTCAGCTTTGTACAAATCCAGTTTTTGATGGTAAGACCAATGGAGAACGAGGGTAGTCCCAGTACGGTTTCCGGTCCTAGGTATTAACTTGCCGCCCTAAATTAAGCCATCCGGTCCATCTTTTCGCTGCTGTTGATTCCTGTGTGATTAGAGGCTTCAAGGAGTTCTGCTTCTATTTCTCGTGCTGCCATAAACTCCAGCTTCTGGCCCTCCCTCATTCCTGGAGCCACCAGTATACCACATTAGCTCTTATTAGGGTGAGCTACCATTTTTATCATATCCGTGATTAGTATGCAGACACGGTAAGCTTTGAAGAAGCTGAAGCGGTTTGTTATTTTATCTTACCTCATCTCTAGCATCGGCAGTGTGCTGATGTACCTCGGGACCCTGGTATGCCTAGTTACCCGAGTCAATCTATTTACTCTTTCCATGCGGCCCATCTCGTGTACTAATTTTACGGTTATTTCAAAGTGTAGGTGTTTTTCATAGAGCACGAATCCTATCACCGCTGTGGGCGTAGTTCTCATTGCCCCCGTCAAACCCTTCAAATCTAGCGTTTGTAGACGTTGCAGCCTATCCTGCATCGTTTTAAGTTCCACCTGTGGCAACCAGACTATGTCCGTATCCTTGGTTTAAATAAAATCATCGAATGAGAAAACATAACGGTATACTGTGTAACTTTGACAAATTCTATTTCAATTTTTAAGATTAGGTACTAAGATAACCGTATGCCTTTCAATAATACATCTAATTTTATAATTACCTAACGATATACATAAGGGCATACGTGCAACCATCGTCGAAAAGTAACTTACAAATTTTAACAACTTTAATTTAAATTGTGAGGGTTAGAGACTAACCTAACCGTATTCCTATTTAAAATGCGTTTTATTTTATAATTATCAAGCTATAGCCATAACGGCATACGTACAACAATCGTCGAAAAGTAACCTACAAATTTTGACAACATTAATGTAAATTTTTTAAGTTATGGACTAAGATAGCCGTATGCGTTATTGAAATACATCTTATTTTTATACGTATGGCACTACTTATGAACTGTACAATTTGTATGCCGATTCTACTTATAGAAGAGTTTAATATAATTTACCATAATTTCCAACGGCATAAAGAAACAATCATTAAATAGGAATAATCCGCAATATGACAATATAATTACTTCGTTGAATGCAGAGGAAATAAGGGAAACTCCAGTAGGCGTTAGGCGCTTAATTTCATTGTTTTTAAAGTAGAGCATGTAAACCACAATCTGCCACATCATTGATTCAGTTCAAAAATAATTTCAATATAAAATATAAAAAAAAAATGTTGTATCTGTAAGTTGTATTAAAGTGTTACAAGTCTTCTTCGGAAGCGAATGAAAAATGTTATGTTTCTTTCCCTCGTGAAAATAGTTCTTTATGAAAATTATTAATATAGATTTATCAGTGAAAAGAAGTAAGTAGTTCTTGTTTTTGATCATTTTCGGCAGTAAGCATAATGAGTATGATAGGTGTTTTGTATGTGGAGAGTTCTGCCTGCTGTTTGCGGTAAAGAATGTGTTTAGAGTCTACTCGTGAGTGCTGTAGTATATTTATTAAGAATCGCCGATTTCTGCGTACCCCATACTCTCACTCTCTTAGAAAAGATAAGACAAATATAGTTTTAGCCCTGCATGGTAGTAGAGCGTGGTAAAGATCCACGGATTCTAAAGAGTGTGAGTTCAATATTGTTTCTCACCAGTACGGGATGCTGCAAGGTTCTAACCTGCAGAACCATCCACCGGAAAAGAGCCCATTGGCCCTAAGCGGACTGAGTCATCGGCGACAGCGGCTGAAGAGAGAGCAATGGTGTGAATTTTTCAGAGTTTGAGGAGAGTGTGAATGAATCTTGACGCCAAAATGTTGAGTGTACATCCTGGAGTATGGATGAAGTCTGTTTTTCTTGACTCGTGCGGACGCCATGCGTTCGGGTTAGTCGCGGTTTCTTTGACTAATTTTCACTAATCTTCTTTCACTATTCTTCAGGTATTCAACAAAAATTCAGGAAATCTGTTTATTAACAAGAGAGGTTGATAGAATCTCACAAAAGTGATCCACGTATCTATTGTACAATCCAAATCGTATTAGCCATATCAGTAACTCATGAGTCAAATACAGTTAAGAGTAGTGTGCATGTGTAATATGCACAGTGGATGAATCCGATCTCTCGTTTTAGACTGTAGTGAAATCATTTTGGTTCAAAAACATGACACATAACTTTTTAAGGAAACGTACAGAATATTGCCTGGTATTGACTAGTGCAAGATAACCCAGTTCACTATAAAGATAAAAATTAAAATAAATTAATTGTTTTCTGAGGAAAAATCATTTTTTTTAACCATATAAGAATATTGATCTATGATTAGCATAATTATATAATACTAATTAATTACGTCCTACAGCCCTGAAACAGATCGTCGATGAAAATCAGGAGGAATAAGATCTGATATTAAATTTCAGTAAGAGTCAGGCAATAATAGAAAAATAAAATTTGACCTGGACAACCATACGATTTCAAACTATGGAAAATTCAGAGAATGGGATCGCTTTAACTGAAAACCAAAACGGCATAGCAATAAATTAAGTACCAACTCCTAACATTGAATCTGCTCCGACATTTTGCGATAGTGGTTTATTCCACATCGGTTAATGACAGATAAGTTCAATAATAGATTTTATGCTTGCACGATGATTCATTTTGATAAAAAGAGATATTTCGGGTTTCACTCGTGTAAAAAACTACGAATTGTTTGTGGAGGTTTCGTGAACATTGCACACATCTTCAGGGCTGACCTGAAACTGAGGTATCAGGTCATGTTGTTCTTAGGTATACTCTCTACGATGCCTGTGATTGGCCAGAGCGTCCCACCGTGGAAACTGGTCGAACTAGATTGGCCAATCAAGTCTTTTTTTAAAAATCCGGGAGAACGGAAAGCCAAATCGGATTGGTATTATATCAATTGTCACTATTGATGTTAGCAGGGTGTTTGAAGATTTCGATTGCTTCTCTTTGTTTCTTTGGAAATTGGTTGTGCGTTTTTGCAATGGCTAGTGCTGATTGCGTGAAATGTTTTAGCCTGACTTTATTTCCATGTTCCTTAATACGCTTGTGTTTGTTGAGAATTCTTCCTATTTGTTCTATAAAGTTTTAATAGTTTTTTAGAGGTAGTGTGCAAAAAAAATTTGGTATGCTGTATTTTCTCTTTCATAAGAAGCAAACTTTTATTATGCACAATCGATTTGGATTTAGATGTTCCAAAATTACTTTTCAGTTGTAAGAATTTCGGGACGATTTTGTTGTCCCTGCACCGTTTCAAAAAAGCTAAGCATCTTAGTAGCTCACCTTGAGAAGACCTGAGCTTACTAAAGCTGTTGGTTTTAGTAAGAATACTCTCCCCGTAGAAATTCTTTGTAATAAATTTTATGCTTTCAGGATGATTCATTTTGATAAAAAGAGATATTTCAGGGTTTGCTCTCTTTCTCTCTCTCTTTATCAAAATGAATAATCGTGAAAGCATAAAATCTATTATAAAGCAACTCTACGGGGAGAGTATTCTTACTAAAACCAACACCTTTAGTAAGCTCAGGACTTCTCAAGGTAAGCTACTAAGATCCTTAGCTTTTTTGAAACGGTGCAGGGACAAGAAAATCGTCCCAAAATTCTTACAACTGAATAACAATTTGCGAACATCTAAATCCAAATCGATTCTGCATAATAAAAGTTTGCTTCTCGTGAAAGAAAGAAATCCACAATATATACTCTTCCACCTGAAAAAGCGAATGAGATACGACGTAGGACGGCCAACATTTTACGCCAAGCTCAAGTTCCCTCCTCAAACTTAACACAACAGGAAAAAACTGCAATTAAGGAACTCAATCAAAATAAAGATATTATAATATTACCCACAGACAAAGGCAACACAACAGTAATAATGAATAAAGGAGACTATAACAATAAAATCATGGACCTTCTAACTGAGGATGCATACAAAAAACTTTAAAAGGACCCCACAAAAACAATAGTCAGTAAAACAAAAACTCTTCTCGAAGACTCTAAACTTGACAGCCAAACAATATCTAACTAAATACCTACTAATCCCATCTCGCGAAGACTTTACGGGCTCCCAAAAATTCACAAAGAGAACATTCCACTCAGACCGATCGTCAGCGGAATAAACTCAACACCTTACAACCTAGCACGCTTCCTCACTGCAAAACTAAATCCTTTTACAGCAAACTCCATCAGTCACGTCCAAAACTCATTTGATTTTATTAAAAAGATACAACAGATTCACATTCAACTCTAAGGCATCATAGTGAGTTTCGACATAGTATCTCTTTTTACGAAAGTATTAATCACGGATACAATTGATATTATTAAATCTTTCACAAACATATATAACATCCCTTGTTCTTGTGGCAAAGTCTATATTGGAGAAACCAGGAGATCGGTGAGCCAGCGTATTAAGGAACATGGAAGTAAAGTCAGGCTAAAACATTTCACGCAATCAGCATTAGCTGAGCATCATATCGAAACAGGACATAACATTTTATTTGATAAAACAACAGTCATTGCAAAAACGCACAACAAATTTTCAAGAAAACATAGAGAAGCCGAAATCTTCAAACACCCTAATAACATCAATAGGGACAATGGACAGAATGCCAATCCGATTTGGCTTTCCGTTCTCCCGGATTTTTTAAAAAAGACTTGATTGGCCAATCAAGTTCGACCAGTCCCCACGGTGGGGCGCTCTGCCCAATCAAAGGCATCGTAGAGAGTATACCTAAGAACAACATGACTAATTCCTTAGATTCAGGTCAGCCCTGAAGATTCGAACTGCAATGTCCAGACCCTTAAAATTGTCTCAAATATAAAAATGAATAGCGGAAGAAAGACCAGAAAGACGAACTAAATACTAGTCCGACGAATTACATCACTGGAAAACGAACTTTCACGTGGCGAGTAGTACACAAGTATTTAGGTATCCAGAAAAGAAAAGATCTCCTCAGTCGATGTCAAGTTTCTTATCAAAAATTAAACAAAAAGTCGTGGCACTTGTCGCCAGTCTAAATACATGATTAAATAAAGGCACAATCAATATAATCTGTTAGTGCTGAGTGAGTTTCTAAGGTTTAAAAAACTTAAATTCAAAGGAGTTTCGTGAGACATGAAATATTTCAAAGTTCCTGAGTTCGCGCAATTAGCGGGAAAATTTGAAATTACTACAGAATTATTGTGAATTTTACATAATTTTGACTAATTAAGCTTGATCGAAAGTTAAAAATAATTGAACAAAGACTAAATTTTTCTACTTTTAAGGCTTACTGAGGAACCTTTGATTTATTTCAAGAATTTATCTTTCACTGAACACAGAAACTGACAAAATCCGAGTCACAGCGTCACTATGGGGAAAAATTATGAGTTAAAATTACTAGTTAAATAAAAGTACACTTGATTTTCGTGACAGTGTTCGTGAGGTTTTGGCATACATATAAAAATTGTTACTGAAACCACGGTTTTATACGCTAAATCCTAAAACTGACATCGGAATAAAAGTTTTCCGTGCTTAAGTACAGCGCGCCTAGTAGAGGCACAGTGATCTTCTATTTATATCTCGATCCCCATTTGAAAGAAATGGAAGAAATTGGCGAATTGAATCTTTCACGTGATTCTTCTTTTCATGCATGAGTCGATTTTGAGGTTATGTTTCCAGGTGTATATAGTATGAATATTATCACTATAAGACATATCTCTAATGTTAATATTATAATTATAAAATATGACATTAATTTTAATTATTAGTTGACTAACTTTTAATAGAAATAGTTTAACTTTTAAATAAACAATTAGTTTTCTGCGAACAAAAAAATTTGAATGAAATACATAATTTAGAACAAGAATTTTTTAAATTTGTTTTAAACAAAATATTTGAATTTTTAAACAAAAAGTAAATTTTTATCCAAAAGGCTGAAGTGTAAATGAAAGAAGGCATTTTTAAACTAATACATCAACTTTGCACAAAAGAAATTCATTTTCCACCAAGTTCAGTTTTCTACACAAAAATTATTGTTTAATCATAGCTAAATTTTCGACAAAAAAAAATAATTTTCTTGTAGTTAAAAGAAATTAATTTTTGAGCAAAAATAAACATTCTACCTAATAGTTAAATTTCCAGAAAACAAATTTTTTCAACTAAATTGATAAATCATCAACCAAAAAAACTAAACTTTTAACAAAGCAGTTCCACGTACAATCAGATAAATGGAAAAAATAGTTAAAATTCTTTGAAATTGCTTTAAGTTATTGAAAATAATTGAAACCTTCAAAATCTTTCGAAAAGCTTGACACCTTGTAAAGATTTTTAAAGTACTTTGGTATTTTTTTTAATAACTCTACTAAAATTGTTAGAATTTTTTGAAATTCCATAAGATTATAAAAATAAATTAAAAATTACTTAACATCCTTTAAAACATTGACAAATATTTAAAATCCTTCAAAATCTTTTGAAATTTTTTAAGGCTTTTGAAAATTCCTTAAAAATGAAAATTCAAAGCTTTCGAAACTTAATTTTCAAACATTTTCAACTCGATGGGATTCAAGTCTTCAAATTTAGAATTGCAAACCTGGAAGTTTATTTATAAAAAATTAGGAATCATAAATAAATTGAATGCGTTCAAAATTTAAATGTATGTTTTTCAATTGGACCATCTCTGAATGAAATTATTTTATACTGAAATCTAGAAAACAGAACAATTTTAAAACATTAAAAATGTAACTGTTTGTAGATTAGTTAAACAATTAAATTAAAGTTTTAATAGAAATACCTCGAGTTAAAGTTTAACTATTTCTAAAGTGATTTTTGCATATAATTATGAAATTATATAAACATATTTTTTAGGGTATTTTTAAATTTTCAAGGAATTTTCAAGAGGTTTTAAAGGATTTTAAAAGATTTGTAAGGATTTTAAATAGTTGAGGAAGTTTTAAAAGATGCGAAGGAATTTTTAATTGATTACAGTAATTTAATATGAGATTTGAAAGGATTTGATATATTTTAGGATATTTTAATAGATTTAAAGGAATTTTAAATTGATTTTAATAATTTAGTTAAATAATCTTTGAATGTTTGAGTGATCTTTTCGATATTTTCCACTTTCTAAGCGAAAAAAAAACTGAAAAAACTGCTTTTAGATTAAATATCTGCAGTGTTGACATTTGGATCAAAAATCGTGAAGTGCGTTTGTTTTGATTGTAAATCGAGATAAATAAGCTAATCGTGAGCATTATTTTATTTTTAATATTAACTGTAAATACTGGACATTATCTACTATTTTCGATATAACTCTTTTTATGAAATTTAGTTTAAGATTTAGGACGAATAGGCAATTTTATTTATATTTGCTTTTAAATTAACAATGAATTAAAGGATCTTATTGTAAATAAGAAATCGCAACATAGGACCAAGTTTTCAAAATAAGTTACAAATTGCTATTTTATCAATTTCAAATTGATTTATTCTCGCCTATGAGTGCATTTAGGTTTTGAATTATTGATCATAATTATTTAAATGTAATCTACAAAAAGAAAGATCAATAAATGATTTTCATTTTAAATTATTTCTTTTAAAGAATGATTTATTGAAGATATAAATTATTTTACAGTTTTGGATGACTGTAATGTAATAAATAGAGTCAAGCTTATCGTGGCTGAAATTTTATAAATTTTTGTAATTTTATAGTAACATTTTTAAATTTTATAATTTTCTATTTTTAAATTTTCTATTGTTTCCACTTCAAAGGGTTTTTTTAATTATTATTACACCATTAAGCCATTTCCCTTTCGGGGTAGGCGTGACTCACTCGGTGGGGGAAAGGAGTAATGTGTGGAAGGGATAGAGAATTTTCAGATTGATCCAGAATTCTCGTGTTACTTTGGTAAATAACACGTTCATTCTGCAACACTGCTCCGACCCAGGTTGCTGATCAATCTCTCTAGCAATCACCCCAAGTAAAGATCCTCACAAAGTCGTTATGTAAGGTTCCCCACTTGGGTCTATTAGTGGCCAAGGTATTTTGTTTCAGGCGTCATTCCCTCTACTGACACTCTTTTTATTAAATATTTGCGGCAATAATTTCCTGTCCTGGCATACTTCTCTAGCTTCTTTTATGTCCATGCATTTTTTCATGCACGCTCTCGTGTTTCTGTGACTTCTTATGTCTTTTCTAACTAGGGTCTCATTCACACATTCTAACCATTCTTTCCGCGGTCTACCTCTGGGCACGCTGCCATTTACTTTACCTTGATACACTTCTTTCGTTAGTCGTTCATTTGGCATTCTCTCAACATGCCCGAACCATTTTAAACGATTTCTTTCCCATGTCTCTACTAGCGTCTCTTCTGCACCACATTCTTTTAGAATTATGTCGTTACTTACTTTGTCCATCAGGGTTTTTCCGCATATTGTGCGCATGAATCTCATATCAATTGCGTTCATTTTACTCTTATCTTTTTCTTCATAAGTCCATGTCTCGCTACTGTACAGACGGTACAAATATAGAATTATGTATTGCCATTTTAGCTTTATTTGATATATTTTTACTTCTGATAAGGGGACCTGCTCTACCAATAACCTTCTTACCTTCGTTTATGCGTCGATCTAATTCCTCATCTATCTTCCCGTCCCTAGTAAATAAGCTACCAAGGTATACGAACTTATCAACTTGTTCAATTCTCTCATCATTTAATAAAATATTGCATAGTGCTTTCTCACTCTTTCCTTCGAATACCATAGTTTTTGTTTTTTTTTTGTTAATTCAGAGGCACATGCTCTTCATGCTTGCATCTAGTTTATTCAACAATCTTTGCTAGTCTTCGATTGACTCTGCCATAACAACCTTATTATCTGCGAACACTAATCCACGTACCTTTACTGTTTCGAGATCCACACCCTTTCCATCGAAGAGAGCCATTCTTAAACACTTGTCCATAAATAATATAAATAACCATGAAGTCATAACGCATCCTTGCTTAACTCCTTGAATAACATCGAAACAGTCATTTAATTTCCCATTCACACTTACACTCACTTTGCTACTTGGATATGTTGTTTTTATGGCTTGTAGGAGCCATCCACTGACTTCATACTCTTTCAGGACTTCCCAAAGTTCATTTCTAACTACCTTGTCAAAAGCTTTTTCTAGGTCAACAAATGCACAGAAAACTTTATTTCTTACTCTCAAACTTTTTTTTGTTATTTGCCTTAAGCTAAATATTTGATCTGTACATGATCTGCCTGGCATAAACCCACTTTTGGACTTAAATATCGCAGTTGTGGTTTCCTGTAGCTTCATCTCCGAATTGTCTCCTAAAATAGTCTCTGAAAGTCTCTAGTATTCCGTCTGCATCATATACCATTTCCCCCCTGCTATTTCTCATGTTGACAAATTCTGTACTTTTGTTTCCTTTCACTTTTTTATAAAGCAGTAATTTTAAGCATTTTCAAAGGTTTTAGGAGAACAATAAAATTATATCAATACTCCTGGTACAATTTTAAATTATTTCCTTATTTCGAATAAGGGATTTTGAAATAAAATTTAATTAAAATTACAAAAAAATTCTATTATGCTTAATAAATATTTTCAACTATTCAAACAATTACGAGTTAATTTCAAACTTGTAAAAAATTCAATTTTTTCAATGCAGATTGTTGAAGATTTTGAAAGAGGAAGCTGCATTAAAATTACGAAGGGTTCGAAGAGAATAAAAAGTTTTTCTTTGGAAAAATAATTTGCGAGTCTTGAACGCAAATTTTGTTGTCTATAAACAATTTTAAGAAAAATTCGAAAAATTTTAAAGGACATTTAAAACTTTTAGATATATTAAAAATATTTTTAAAAAATGTTTAATTTGGTGATTATAAAAATTTGGAGAAAAATGTAGGTTTTTTTACATTTTTGCAAAAAAGAATCTTTTTATGAATTCGGAAAGGTTTTTAGAAAATCAAACAATATTCTCTAGATTATTAGGAAAATTTAAAGTTATTTTCTGGAAGATTCCAGTGCATTTTTTTTTATTTTGCAGGAATTAAAAAAATGGCAGTTTAAAAAATTTTCAAGCTTAAAAGAATGAACTGAAATAATGATATAGTCAACGAATTTAATTAATGTTAATTAATTAATTAATGTAAGGCTTATTTTATTCCTGATAAGATTCTCCGCATATCTCATTGATACGTTTTTATATACTTGAAGTATTTCAAAACGTTTTAAAGTGTTTTATACAATTTTAGAAAGATTTCGAAAGATTTTAGATATTTTCTAAAAAAAGATTTTAGAAATTTAGAAAGATTTCGATTTGACAACACGATTTTAAACCAGTTTAAAAATTAAGAATCTTCAGATTTTAACGTTCAAACTTAAACGGTTTCAATTTGAAAGTCTTAGTCATTAAACAAATGTGAACGTGTGACTAACAGTTTATAAACTATTTTCAACTTAAAAATAACTGTACAATAATATATTCTTAATCAAAGAAATTCATTAAATTTAAAATATTGCTTTACTCTAAAATATTCCATTTTTAACCTATTCAATTTGAAATTTTTAATGGAAAAAAAATTAATTATTTCATATTTAGCAATATTTGAATTTTTATCTAAGGCACGTTAATTGAAACCAAATATTTAGAAGTAGAGAATCTTTAACTGAATTCTTTGAAATAGAAAGTGAAATTAAAAAATTTTAATGTATAATTTACAAATTAACTTTTTTAGAAAAAGTTTGAGTAATTTTAAGAGATATTTAGGAATTTTAAAAAGATTACAAATTATCATGCAAATTGGAGAAGGTTTTCTTAAAATCTTCTAGAATCTTCTTTCAAAATTTTGTTTAAATATTTGAGAATCTTTTTAAATATTCTCTTAAGATAATTTTCCAAAATGAAAAATTATTTTTAATTTTCCTAGGAATCTTAAGAAAATTATTTTATTCTTTTGAAGCCTTTCACAATTCTTGAAAATAATCTAATTTTTTGTTTAAGATCAGCGAAAATCTACATTTTGTTTTATATCAGGCTATTATTTCAAGTTTTACATTAAGTTTGAATCTTTTCAAAAATTCTATATACCTCTTTAAATTACTCAATTTTAGACTATTTTCTTTTTGGATATTTAAAAATTACACAAATAATGATATGTATAATTTGATTGCGCATGCGTAATGATTTGTTGTGGTTAGTAGAAATGCATTGGGATTTACGTCTAAAAACAGTGAATTTTACGGTTTTTGCTCATTATTTTTCATTTAGAAGGTTATAAAAAAATCTTAAAGATTATCATATTTACCCATAACTGTCAGAAAATTATTTTTATTTGAAAAACATTTTTTTTAAACTTTCGCCTTGCAATGTTTGAATTCTACGCCAACTGCGTGGCTGGCGCCGCCACACGGCCACCGTCAACTTTTATGACAAATGTTTTCCACAGCCCTCCAGAAAAGTGGCATGTGGCTGATATAAATAGAGGACCACCGAAGTCTTCCGAAGCTTTCAGATCGGCAATCTCGGCAATCATCGTAAAGCGGAAAACCGAAGTCGAATCGTGCATTTTCGGCTTACACACGAACTCACAGTGGTAATCATGCACCTTCTGTATTGCGGCTCGCAAACGGTAGGTATTGCGGGGGTAAATTTCATCCACGATCTGTCATCTCTGTCTCTAGTTACCAAAATATAAACCATTGTCAATAATCTAGTACAATTTACGTGGATAAGTCAGGGCAATGTCACTCTAAATCTAGATCCCAAGCTTCATGAATCTTTAATGAAAGAAATTTTCATGAATCTTGAAAGTTTACCAGCCTCGGTTTCGCGCGGTAAAGTTAAAATCAAGCGTGAGCAGAATATCACATTAAAGTCAAATAAATATAATCACAGATTAAGTCCCATAAATCTATGACCTAAGTGAGAAGGTCGAAAGCTATATATACGTTAATTACCGCTAGCACGTTAATAACCTAACCTCGACTTGAACTTCCCGGGGTCTCACTCTGCAGCGCGCCACGTAGAGAGACTGAACTAAACAAAACGAAATCAAATTCCGATTATAAATTAAATGTTCGACGACGCAAATGCATTAGTTCAATCCTGGTTTGTACGTGGATTATAAATTTCCATGAAACTTTAACGATGTGGAATTTCCCGACACTCCGGTAATTTTTCGTAACTTTAATTTCCGAGTGGGAAAATTCCAAGAATCTGTAACTGGAATATCAATTGAGTTCAAAAGGTTATAACTAGGATCTATTACCATAAATCCATAATCCACGTGAATCCATATATCTAATATTGAACTCTAATACTCTATGACCTAATCTCGATTTCGTGGACACTGGATAATTTCTGAGTTTATAACTTAAATAGAGTTACGAATTTACATTTTAAAATTTTCGGTACTCGGTGGTCGCTCGATGCACAGTCGAATCACGAAGTTGAAGTCCAATTGAAAGTCGATCCAATGACCGATGAGACCAATCTTGCCAAGTTTCCGATCGCTTGTTGTAAAGTTTCCATGGTACCGGTACTTATCAAAGCAATATGGCGTTGCTTGTGTCAAAAGTTATTGGCTAGGCCAAGATCGAGAGATCAGGATTGCATTCAGTGGTGTTACATCTTCCCGGAATGGCACTCGCAGAGGTACAAAGCTGACGACATACTGCGGGACCCTTAATTGATCCAACTTTGGCTCTGACCATAGCTAGTAACTATAGAGGTGGAATAGTTACTGGACTGGTCCTAGGTGACCATACCATAGAGTGGTAGGTAGATGTGGCGACGTCACACCTCGGCGAGAAAAATGGAGAGAGAGAGAAAGAGAAAATTGTGAGATAAACCGAGTAAAGAACGCGTTATTAAGGTATTTGAGGCACGCCATATCGTGTTGGGATCGGAAACTAAAGGCGTAGGATGTCAGGAATATGGTCGGTGGTCAGTTCTTCACCATGGACGCTGGCATGTTCTGCAAACCCTTGCAAGTGACGGCTCATCTCTTGCTTCCCTGGTGTTGTTTTTATTCTCCGGCATTTGGCAGGTGGTGGATATGCCATGCAACAAACGTACGGAAAGTATAAATAATCAAAATTAACTATATTTAATGAGTGCCCTATGGTCCAGGCGTCCGTTCTTGGCCGTGGTAATGTTCGTCGTTCATTGCTTGAACGAGGGCCAACTTATCTTATTTCTTTTAATGTTTTCTTTAATTTTCGAAATATTTTATATTTATATTTATGTAAAACACACTCTAATGGGTTTTTCATAGGGAGAATGAATAAGTCACTCTTGTTAATTCTTTTGGTGTTTTTTGCTTTATTTCTTTAATGAAATTAACCGAGTTTCGAGTACGAGAGGGAGATGGAAGAGAGAGTGGTTCTTCCATGGACGATCATTTTTCATCAAGGATCAGCACTACAAGCAACAAGGAAGCAAGGCTGTTGAAGTCGCACATGTGTAGGCGCAACAGTAGATTGTTCACCGGGGGTTGGATGTGGATGAGATTCCCGCATTTCAAATCCTGTACCTGGGGTATTTCAAATCGCACAGTTGAGGATTCATCGCCGCACCACTATCACCATCTCTTGAGCAGCAGGGTCCCGAAATCTCCCTCCATACGCCATGACACTGCGACAGCGCAGAAGACACATCTCGTATACTTGCGCAAGAGGGGAGAGATTAGGCGGCCTGCGTGCTACCGAGGCGAGCGAACTCGTTGTCTTTTGTCGTTCAAGCCTCATGAGAGGAAGTTTGTGTTGAGACTTTGTGTCTTCAGTTTTCGCCAGAGAATGGTTAATCATTTAAGTTGTTTGGTATCTGAGTTCTCAATTTGGAATTGCTGCATCTGTCAGTTCCCTCATCAACTTGTGGAAAAAGGTAAGCGGCTTTATTAGCCTTTTTTTGTGAGTAATCTCTCAGTGTTTAAATTTGCTTGATCTCCATATGGCGTCAGTAGACTTAAAATTGTTTTTCTGTAGTGTCTTATTCGCTCCAGGGCGGAATTCACTCACTATTAGCTATTTCTATTTTGTAAACTCAGTGCTTAGTTTGTTGTATTTTTATTAATTAGGTTTGATTTAATTAAATGTTTAATTTAATAATGATGTGAAAAAAGCAGGGGGAATGTTCTTTTCTCATTGAACTTCTGGTGCAACATCTTCATTTTGGTTTAATTTCTCCTTATGTGGCCTAGTTGTGTGAAGCAGAAAATTATTAAAATAAACCTGTTCATTTTATTCATATTGAACTAGTAATTAATTTTTTTTTAAATAAAGGACCTGTCAAAAAGGATTTGTCTTTTTTAAGTAAAATTTTCAGGTATCTACGCCACTCCGCCAAAATAATGGGCTAAGGCATCTAAAAAAAATTTTTTTTAATAATAATTTGATTCGATTACTACTAGTGTACTTTTGTGGGTTAGAATCTTTTTCTGCAGGGCGGCGAACTCAAGTTTCCCTGGCGCCTTTTAAAAATTAATCAGGAGTCCTGGGAAAAAATTAAAAGTTTTGTTTTGTATATTTAAATAAAACGAAGAAGTCACAATCTTCGTTTTAACCTAAGGCTAAACTAAATCACAAGAAACTAAACATAGTACATTCTAAATGGATTTTTAAACAAAAATATAGAGAGTCGTGGCTTTACAAAATACAAAGTGAAACTTGTTAACAGCGGCTTTCGATTTTAATTCTAATAGCCTTATCATGCGCCTACAGAAAATCTTGAAGGTTTATCCACGCATATCAAATATGGAAGTTGCAGTGTTAAAACGAACGTCACGTTCTTGAGGGGCTCCTTTCAAGGTTATAAAATGAGCACTGCTTTTTTTATCACACTTCTACCTCTATCTCTCGCAATAAAAAATTCTGTGCTTCTGGCAAAAGCAAACTTTAAAGTGCTTCAAATATCTTCAAGGAGCACACAGGAGATATTGGTGTAAACATTGCAAGATTATTGGGAATTCTGATGACCCAGAGCTTATGGATATAAGTTTTTTTTAGAGATTTTCATGCTAGTGAGACCTGTACAGACCTGGGCGGGCCCCAAAGTCACATTCAGGCCATAACATCAGAGAAGGAATCTCTTTAGAGCAGATACACGCATTTTCTTCGACAGAACTGGTCTTTAAATATGTTGGCGTAAAACAAGGTATCTGTTACTTACATGCTTGCCGTTTGAGTTCTACGCTACTTGTTTCAGATGGTTCAACGGTTGAAGAACAATCTTACGGCTCTTGATTTCACCGTACTCTAGAGTAGAGCGTTTACCGAATGGTGATCCTATTTTTGGTATTACTGGTGTTTTTGGAAACTGCAGTAGATTCCATACGCCCAATGTCATGGTTTTTTAGAGTGGAACATGTGAACCGCAATTTGTTACACTATTACTTCAATTAAAAAATAATTTTTAACTGAAATTTAAAGTTGTTTGTAACAGACTGTCTTAAAATGTCACGTATGACTTATTAATTTTGGATAAAGATAGTGGAAAAACAAATACTTTTGTAAGTAAGTAACGGATCGGTAATTGCCTACATTTTTTCAAAGATTCCACCGATTCTTACATTTTCATCGCAGCAATTATTAAAAAATCTCACTGCCAAATTTACCCAAAACTTTACAAAATATTTCAAATTAAAATATTTCTATGAGCACACAGTTGGTGGAAATGCATATTTTTCTATAAAAAATTCTAGTTTTCAACTTTTGGGCGATTAAATTTGTTCTTTAAATTAAAGTGCGTTAAGATCAGTAGAACATCAAGCGCCGAACGATACCTACAGCCCTAGAGTTGAAAGAGCTTCTCAAGATGAAGACAATACGATGGACCAGCAATGGCTTAATAGTTTTGAGTGAATAAATCGACTGAGGGACGACCTGATAAAGTGCGGTGCTACCAGTATGACGCATGATCCTAGAGGTTACATGGCGCGACTGCAAACTCATTGGTGCGAGAAAAGCCCAAAGATTTCGCACTTTTCACACCAAAAGCTGCGAAGCCGTACTAAAGACCTCTTATAAACGGGTTATAATCATGGACAGGTTTTCAGTAGAGGATGTGCAATGCCTTAGGGTCAAGATTTCCAGCTAAAAAATACTGTGCAAGAACCTCAGAGGATTCTAGACATGTTCCTGAATGCGATCCGGCACATAAACCGGAATGGTAATCTTGACGTTTCATGTACAAGAATTTAACGATGGAAACTGTACGTGATCCTGAAATAGCACATGTTCCTTCGTTAGCACCCATTCCGCTCACAGCTATAAAGATACTTTCCCTTTAATTTATTACAGATCGTACTTACTGTTGAGCAACCAAGCCACCAGCAAATCCTCGTGGATCAGTTTCTTACCTGGAACATTTGTTCCGTTTCCTTTGCCAAATCCATGTACAAGATGTGTCAATTTTACCTGTAGAGGTTCGTGTGCATGCTCATGTCCAGAAATATTTCCAGTATCCTTCGGGGTTCCTGTATAGGAATTTGCAGCTGGTATTGACCACTTGCACAAACCAGAGGAGTTGGAGACATTTTCGATGGAAATATAAGAAGTAAATCATTCACTGAACGAAGACACAGCAAATAAATAACTGCAAGTATCTGTGAAGTGAGCTCTTAACACCTGGGAGGGAATGCTTAATTGTCAGTGCCGAACAGGGGGAAAGAAAAATTAAAAAGAAACATGAAGCACCATTCTGCTGCCGCACGGTGGGACCAAACCGCGAAAAGTTGTACAAAAGTTTAATATGATCATAAAATAGGCCCAATCCTGTTACTCACTGATTTTCGGGGTTGCTTATGACGAATCCGGTGTCAAAAATTTCGAAAATAAAATGGCGAATCCAATATGGCGAACAAGCATGCTAAATAAACTTTTAATAATTTTTTCAATTGGTGTCACTGGGTTTTCAAGGTCGCTAAATTCGAATCTGATGTCAAAAATTTCGCAACAAACAAAATGAAATATTCAATATGGCGGGTTTGTATGAAAAATAAACTTTTTATTTTATTAAATTAGTCTGAGGGGGTCTTCACGCTCGCGGATTACGAATAAGATGACAAAAAGAAAACGAATCTAAGATTTCTTTTTTGAGAAACAAAATAAAGGATTCAATATTATGAAAAGTTTATAAATAAGGATAAACCTATTCTAGCCGAAAACAGGTATGATCTAGGTAAATGTAAATTCTGAATGACAAATTAATGGCTGTAATAGAAGAGAATATGATTTTAAAATGTTGAAAATATAACAAATAACAAGTATATTGTGTAGATATGTAACCGTCGTACATAATTTTCTCACACATAACAAAAAGAATTTGAAATTATTCACTATATCGGAATCATCTTTATTACAATCACTGTGGTCTTCATCCTCGTCAGTTTTATTTTTACTGGAACTATCAGCAGTAAATCCACAATTGAAGGTTACACTAATCAATCAAACGCTTCAGGTAACGATTATTTCAATTTTGTTGGAGGTGTTTTTCGCAAACTGGAAATCAGTAGATCCGATGCTATCAAAAGCCTTCGAAAAACATCATCCAAATTTGTTTTCGTACGGATCAGGTGTCAGATGAGATTAAAAATTTATCCAACCATTCCAAATCCTTTCGCGTAGTACAAGTGCGTTGGTAAAGACGCAGCACTCTACCAGCTTTATCTTCCGCTGACTTGACCTTTCGACGTCACAAAATACTTGTTGCTAGGTTTTTGGATATGAATTAAAAAATACAATACTGAATCTTCTCAGACATAAATATAAGAACAAAGTTGTGTTTATGCGATTTAATTTATATTAATTTATAAATTCACAATTTTGAGTATTCAAACCTATAAAGACTGCTTACTCACTAGTTTCTAAACATTAATCAAGAGTTCGAACTGCACATACCCGTGCACTCACGCTCCCAGTTTCCAGACTTGTCGGACAAGGTCGTGAGTTCTTTGACCATTTTTTCCTGATCATTTGTGATATTTTTGTAAAGGAACCACATCAGCTACACTAGTGAAATAATTAAAAAATTATTTTTAATTGAATAAAAGTATTATTTTAATCCAAAATATACAAATGTTTTTTATCCGAAATCACCTTTCAATTTTCTAAATAAGTTATAAAACAAATAAGTTGAAAGAATGGACACACGACGTAAATAAGTAAATCGGGGTTCGGAATCGACACATTGAACGACAGGTTGATCAAAAAATGTATTGAGTAAGATTGTAGAGAAGGTTTCACAGTAAAAATAAGCCATTGTCTATAAAGAATGAATAAAACTGTTATTTATTGAATAGGATTGTAGAATGATTTGTTACAATAGAATGTTTCCATAATAGATTATGTGCTCTTGAGTTTGGTAATTAAAAACCGAAATTTTAGCACTTATTTTTTTTTAAACTGAAAAATCAATCAATAATACATCTGTTTAGTTCCTTTTACCAACATTTTTTCCATCGATTTACGTAGGTATATCTTGGGAAGAAATACCGATCAATTAATTCTGTTTGTGACAACTTGCAAAGCAATCTACATTCTTTTTCATAAAAATAGAGATCACAGAAATTAATGTTCTTTTTTATAATAAGATTAAGAATTTTTCTCCTTGGACTGTTTTATAAGATATAAGTATGATTATCTCAAAAGGGCAAGCTTGACGCCTATAATATAATCAATAAGATAACGAAAACAAACCACATATGGATGCACGTGCTCACACTGGGACCCTTTTGTAGTTTTTTAACCAGATAATTAATTGGATACACTGATAACTAAACTCTTCATCATCACATTATTCGGGTTTTTTCCATTATTGAAAAAAATGGTGATCGTCTATACGCTGATCTTTGCCTTGATTTTCGTTCTCAATTATAATGGTAAATACAGGGTGGACACGCTGGGGCTTACATACATGGCGAGTTGAATGCTGCCCGAATTGCACAACAGCAGAGGTGAAGCCATTGTCCAGGGGTATTTTCATATTTCGCGCCTTCAAAGTTTCATTCGGATCGGCCATTCGGTCAAGTCCGTGCATCTTCGGATCAAGTTTATAATAGCTTTCATGGTTGCGTTCGAAACTTTAAACAGATACAAGTGTCAAAACAATATAGGTTATGTTATATAGTAATTACAAATAATAAAAGTATTTATAATGAAGTGAGCCATGTGAACTGAGAAGTAAACGTCATTTTTTTCGGTGCCAGTAACATTATAGAATGGCTGATATGTGACAAATACTGTAAAATGGTAATAATATTCTGTGCTTCCAGTGGGCGAAGAGTGAATGGTGTTTAACGCTTATTTTTACTGCATAAAAAAGTATGCTATGAATAGACAGGATATGTTTTAAATAAAGTGAATGAAATATTACATGCGTATACTTTAAATTAACATTGCCTACATTTACTGACAGCGATTAGGGAAAACAGGTGAATCTGAACATAACCGTTTGAAGTTTCGAACGCAACCATGGAAACTATCATAAACTTGATCCGAAGATGCACGGCCTTGACCGAATGGCCAATCCGAATGCAACTTTAAAGGCGCGAAATATGAAAATACCCCTGTATAATGGCTTCTCCCCTGCTGCTGTGCAAGTCGGGTAGCATTCAACTCGCCATGTATGTAAGCCCCAGCTTGTCCACCGTGTATAAAACACTTCATTATAAATATCCATAATAAAAAAAACTTACGCCAATGCAAACAGACATTATTTCATCTCATGCTAATTGCTATTTTTATCACTGTCCCGAGGTTCAAAAACGTGTCACAAAGTCGAAAAATAATTTCGCTTCATTTTCTTGAAATCTAATAAATTATCTAATAAATAAATTAAACAAATAAGAGAAATAAAATAAAGAAGAAAGATTAAGTGAATGAAAGAAATGAATACAATAAATAAAATGAATGTAAAGAATAAAATAAATTAAATGAATAAGAGAAATGAAGTAAATAAAGTGAAGAAAACAATGAAATGCATGCAAGAAATTAAATAAATGAAGTAAATAAGATGAATGAAATGAAGAAAAACAAATGAAATGAATCGATGAAGTAAATTAAAGAAATTAAATTAATTAAATCATTAAGAGGAATAAAAGTATATGAAATAAAGGAAAAGAAATAATTACAATAAATACGATGAAAGGATGCATATAATAAATAAGATAAATGAAGTAAACGCACAAAGGAACTTAAGAAAACAAATTAAATTAATACAATAAATAAAATGAATGAATACAACAAATGAAATGATAACAATGAATAAAATAAATGGAAATAATCAAAGTAATAAAGTGAATAAAGAATATAAAATACGTAAAGTAAAAATTAAACAAAATGTTGAAACAAGGTATTTGCGTGCGTTTTTTTGTCGTCGAGAAAATAGGCCTTTAATATTTTCAAAAAACCGCTGCCTTTTTGTTAATTTCCTATATTTTTCTGTGCATTTCAAAAGAATTCAATAAATTGTATCAAAATCAATAAGAAAAGATAAATATATGAATTAGGTGCAAAGTTATAGAGAATTAAATAAATTGAAGTTTTTTTTTTTTAAAAAGCACAAAATTCAAACACTCATTGTTTCGTAGAAGTTTTTTTACCAAACTGGCAAAATGCGATTCGGCACTGTAAGGGGTTATGGAATTTTCCGTTGCTTTAGCCATGACTGACCTAGAAAAGGGTTTAAGTGGCGGAAAACTCTGCAGTCATAGAAGTTGTAGTACTTTATGGTAATGTCTTTTGGCCAAAGAATTTGAGAAAATTTTGAAAAGTTTTGAGAATTACGCCATTTTTAAATTTGACTTTCGCTTTTCTTTAAATGTTAGTATTTCTGACACTTTATTAAGTTTAATGAAAATCGATAACCTGGAAAGCGTTCCCATACACATTACTTTTGTAGAAAATAATTTTTGCCTACAAAAAACTAATAAACTAGATTAAAACATATGAGGAGGGGTTTTTCAAAACTAAACATCTCCACTTCTGGTCAAAATTCGTTTTTTCGCTGATTCGGGCTGAGATTCATGGTTTGTTGAAGTTCACCGAACCTCTTCTTTCAAAAGTGGTTATTTCCCATTGAAATAGTTGATAATTTCTTTTCTACTCGATAGATCACGCGGCAATGCTATGCGCCATGCGGTTCAGCGTTACAGCACGAGCGTTGCTGTGAAACCCACAAATAGGAAACTTGGGTGATTGCCATGTAATCTTGTTTTCGTGCTTTTCTTGTTCTGGGCGAGATTTTCGAGCGTTTTAGTGGATTTGGGCGGTAAAGTGGTTTAATTTGTGAATTTTTGTGGGATGATGGACGGCTTGGTGAGGGAATTAAACTCTGGTGGACGGAAGAGGGTATCAGATTTAGCAGCATCGCGTAAGCAGAAGGAGAAGGATGATTAGTATGCTGATACTGATCCTAACCTTCATTTTCTGAAACAGAAACAGCGGCCCTGTAAACATGACTCGAAGAACCTGGAGTGTTAAAAGGTGAGCCTGCAAGATATTTCTCACAACCGTAAGTTCTTCTATCAGGCCCAAGGAAAGGAAAAGCACGACCTTGTTCTTACCCGTCTTATTTCTGCTTTCCCACCAAAGAGAACGGGTCGTGATGGAGGAAAAGGAGGGCCAAGTAAGCCAAAACAAGTGACCATTAAATATTTCTTGCTTCGATCCTCCAAAAAGGTTGCTACCCCCGTTTGCAAAAAATTTTTCTGCTTCACTCTAAGTATTTTCATTGCACGAGCTGTGCGATTGGGTAAACTCGTTGGTGAGGGTACAGTTCCCAGGGAAAAGATGGGAGGAGACAGGAAGGCCGTAAAATTTGCTGAAAAACGACAATCCGTTCGGGACTTCCTTGGGAGTCTCAAGTGCACTGAATCATATTATGGACGGGGCAAAATGCACGTTAGCCTAACTTTTTTTTATCTTATTTTCCTGAGAGACTTAAACATAGGATTCTCATCTCCAGCATGTGATGTGTGCGCAACTTGCACCAGGTTGAAGAACGAGATTTCCTCTGCGAGTCAGAAGCAGAAACCCAAACTCATCCGAGATTTACGATTGCACAAGACTCGTGCTAAATAATTTTACATACTAGTGACACATACCGTGTGAAGGAACTGAAGATGCCCCCGATGAGGACCTCCCATCAGAGAAGATCAGGAAGATTGTGAATGCTTGGATGAAGACCCAATGCCTACCCATCTCTAATTACACATACTTTTCTCAAAATGTGTTACCAAGAATTCAATTATATTATTCCAGTTTCCTTTTTTCAAAAATAAAATTTATTTCCTTCTATTTTCAATTTTTTTATAGCTCTACGATTCCCCCAAGTTTTTTTTGTTTCTATCAAAACTCTACATCTCCTTGTGTCTTTTTCAAAATTCAACATTTCCCAAACACTTTTCCCTGCAACTAGGTTATGTTCAATGATGTAACGACGTAATTAAAGGACCAAATTAAAGGAGGGGGAACGAATTTATTGGTAGGTCGATTTGATCTAAAAAGTTTACTTGGCATGCTGTACATGTTTTTTGGCTCTGCTGAAAAATTTCTGAAAGTCGATATGTTCAGTTTTGAAAAACCCCTCCTCATATTAGAATAAATGACTTAACTTAGGCTTATTGTGCAACAATTATCCTTATAGTCACTTATAGTCTTATCTTTATAATCCTTATAGTCACAGAAAATATTCTGACACTCAAAACTGCACAGAACTGTTTTCAACAAGAGGTTAATGATAACTGACTTGCAGGATGGAGATTTTCATAGTGCACACTCCATTCCAATCTCCTGAGAGTTTTTTTCGACAATTCCTAGAGCTAGGCGTCGTGGCCAAAGATTTTTATAATAGATCTTATGATTATCCATGCTCTCATAGTTCTTCATGCCTCTCCATACTTTTTTTACCTCCTTGATTGTAATCAGTGGGAATTTTTTCTTAGGTGTTATAAAGGCATTGCACAGCGCTTTGAAACTATATATGTTATTTGGGTTTTCTTTAGGTAACACAGCCACACAAAAAAAATAAGTGTGCGGATCTGGTAACAAGACACACGTATTCCTATGGATTTTGGGGCACTGAATTCAAATTCGGTATCAAAAATCACCCATCACGTCATGGCTGAGCCATAACCTCAAAAAATGACGAAATATCATGCACTGAGGCAAATAAATTTCAAAATATTTCGAGTGATGCAAATTTTCACTTCAAAAACATGTCGACAATTGTGAAGGATCAACTCTTGCCTGATATCAACTTATTTAACATAACTTTACCAAACAGAACCTGACCTCACCTAACATGAATTAACAGAAATTTATCGAACTACACGTAAAGCTCTGGAAGCATATTTTCCCAGTAGCAAGTGTGTGCTGCATCGAATGGGTCAACTCGAGCCTAACCTAGAAATAAATCTAATCTAGCTTAACCTAACCTAACCTCACGAAACACAATTAAACTGATTGTGTTGTCCCGTTGTGTTTGCGGTACCATTTGAATCAGCTTGGGCTTAACCTGCAAAGAAGTTAAACCTGTCGTACCCTAAAAAAACCTGACCTAACCTAACCCAACCTAACTTAACTTCACGTAACACAATTAAACTCATTGTGTTGTCCCATTGTGTTTGCGGTACCGTTTCATTCAGCTTGGGCTTAACCTACATAGAGGTTTAACCTATCCTAACCTAACAAAACCTGACCTAACCTAACCTGGCCGAATAAAATTCAACCACATGTGCAGCTATGTAAGCGTAAGGTTCTCAGTCTTGAATATGTGCTATATTTAATAGGTTAACTCGATCTTAACCTACAAATGAATCTAACTTAACAGGACCCAACGAAATTTTGCTTAACGCAACACAACTAAACTTAAATGTTCCCTTTGTGACACAATAAAATTCATTTCATTGTACTACAAGTGGTTAAAAATTTAGACGCACATTACTCATTTGAAGAAACTTAGAACTACAAGTAGAATTGACCCCATTTCAATTAACCTAAAAATGTTTGTATGAATTTAATTATAGAACTATAACTTAAACATGCAAATGAATCAGAATTTTCTTCAAAATTTTTTTCTGTCTGCTTTTTTTAAACTTAAGGGAAATATTTATACTATATTTCGTGTTTACATTTTATCTTGCTTTTTATCGTAATTAAATTGATTTATAGACCTACTTCAGTCTATTTTCTGCCTGCTATAACGTGTCCTTTTTTATTCATTAGTAGGTTAAGATCGATTTAACCTATTAAATATAGCGCACATTCAAGACTGAGAACCGTACGCTTACATAACTACAATTGTGGTTGAATTTCATTCGGCTAGGTTAGTTTAGGTCAGGTTTTGTTAGGTTAAGATAGGTTAAACCTCTATGTAGGTTACGCCGTAGCTGAATGAAACGGTACCGCAAACACAACGGGACAACACAATGAGTTTAATTGTGTTACGTGAAGTTAAGTTAGGTTAGGTTAGGTCAGGTTTTTTTTTAGGTTAGAATAGGTTTGACCTCTTTGCAGGTTAAGCCCAGGCTGATTCAAACGATACCGCAAACACAGCGGGACAACATAATCAGTTTAAATGTGTTTCGTGAGGTTAAGTTAGGTTAGGTTAGGCTGGTTTAGATTTATTTCTAGGTTAGGCTCGAGTTGACCCATTCGATGTAGCACACATTTGCTACTGGGAAAATATGCTTCCAGAGCTTTACGTGTAGTTGAATAAATTTCTGTTAATTCAGGTTGATTTGTGATACCGAATTTGAATTCAGCGCCCCAAAATCCATAGGAATACATGTGTCTTGTTACCAGATCCGCACACTTATTTTTTTTGTGTGGCTGTGTGATTAATGAGCTTCGTAGACTTGTCTTCAAAATTCTTGGACCTGCTCTGGTTTGGCAGGATGGTCGATAGAAACTGGCCGGACTCCTAGGACGCGGTTCCTTTAGAGCCATTGCTACCCAAGAAAAAATTGCATTATCAACATTTCATGGTCACGTTTTTTCAGTATTGGAGAGTAGTAATGTTCTTGCTGACATATATGCATACCAACCATATACTGCTCAATAATAGCAGGCAAAAATACAAGTAGAAAGCGGAAACATTACCTTATTGATCCTAGACAATATCGCGGAAACTCTAGTAGGTACCAAACGCCCAATCTCATTGATTTTTAGAATAGAGCAAACGTCAAACTCTACGCAAATCACCTGTTGCACGCACGCTTTGCAGGCATGAGAAACCAAACCTTGCATCCAGTTGTTACAAATAAATAATTTTAAACTGAAATATTAAATTTTTTGTGACTCGAAGTCAGCTCAAAATGCTACATATAACTTATAATTGCAAGTAATAACAAAAAGTAAATGTATTATTGTTTGAAGTTGTAACGTTTCGTCGTAATAGTTCCTGAGGCTTCAATCTTTCTCCACTCTCTAATCCAGTGTTTTTAAGGAACTAACAAAGAAAGATCAGTTTCTTTTCTTCACTAAAATATTTAGTTAAGAAAAATTATTTAAGGTTTGGCAGCTATGAGAAATAACTATTTACATTTTTGGAAAATGATAGTGTTAACAAAATTACTTTCCTTAGTCTGTGACGAAATGGTAGTAGGCTACATTTTTTCAATGGTTGGAACGATTTTTTCATTTTCATCGTAGCAAGTCTTAAAAAAATCTCACTACCAAATTTTTCACAAAACACAAAAAAAGTTATAACTCTATGACAATTAGCGGACAGTCGGTTGAATGCATATTTTTCATAAAAAAAGGCTAGAGCTTTCGACTTTCGTGCGAATAAAAATTTTTTCCAATTAAAGTGTTTTAAGTTTAGTAGAGCGTCCAGCGCGGAACAAAACCCTCTACCCTAGAGTTCTAGGAGCTAATCAATACCAATACCTTCTCATTAGGATGAGAATGTCAATATTATGAAATTATGAGTTTTCTTGATATTTCAACTAAAATGTATTTTTATGTTAAATAAAAAACTATTGAAATAAACGAAAAAATACAATTTTTCAACAAAATATTTGCATCCTCAACCAAAAAGCTTATTTTATAATGAAGAAAGGAATATTTAAATTTTAAGTGTAAAACTTAATCTTCTTAATTTATAATAGGATGAACATGTTTCTCTCCTTCGACTGTTTTATGAACTATAAACATGATTATCACAAAATGACAAGCTTGACGCATATAATATAATCGTTAAGATAACGAATAATATACCACATTTTTAGGTGTTTTCTTGTTACTGCGAGCCTGCTGTAGTTGTTTCACCATTTTTCATTATCACATTATTCGGGGTTTTTCCATTATTAAAAAAAATGGTGATCGCTTATACACTGATCTTTGCCTTGATGTTCGTTCTCAATTGTCGTGGTAAATATAAAACATGTAAATATAGTATGGCCATGATAAGAAAATTAAAAAAAGTATCCCAATGCAAATAACAATTGGTCAGGCATTATTTACATCGCATCCTAATTGCTATTTGTTATCACTGCCCAGAGTTTTAAGAACGTGCCACGAAAGCGAAAAATAATTGCGATTTATTTTCTTAAAACCTAATAATGTTTTTTAGTTTTTTTTTTTTAAATTTTTTAAAATTTGAAATTAAAATTAAAAAAAAATTTTTTAATTGAAAATTAGCGATGAACATACGTTTAATCGAGGATTTATGTTTGAATGATCACAGATTCCTAAAAACTGGTTATTCGATTGGAATTTACCATAAGCGATTTTTCGTAAAATGTTTTCTAGTTGTTTTAAATATTGCACTAAATATAATTGATAAATTTGGAAGAAAACATGATTTTGCATGTTTCAATAGAATAAAATGATGAAATCTAAAAATGGGCCTACTCTTTTAAGAGTTTTTTCTACTTTAAGGCCATGTGATGAGTGAGTCACATGACCAGATTCCTACCTTACCGGCACTTTTTTTTATTTCCAAACTTATTTTCACAAGAAGTGCTACATC
Source organism: Belonocnema kinseyi (assembly GCF_010883055.1). Classification (NCBI taxonomy): domain Eukaryota; kingdom Metazoa; phylum Arthropoda; class Insecta; order Hymenoptera; family Cynipidae; genus Belonocnema; species Belonocnema kinseyi. The sequence continues at coordinate 23,580,544 of NC_046664.1, forward strand.
TTTTTGAAAATTGGAGATAATAAATAGGAAGCACTAAGAAAGGTGAGACTGGTCATAAATTTTAAGAACTACAAATTTTTTTTTGTAAATAACTTTTTTGGGTTCTTTCATAATTATTAGTGCTTCTTATTTATTATCCCATTTTTCAACTCGATATGGCGCTTAGTGGAAACATAGTTTAGGAAATAAAAAAAGTGCCTGTAAGATAGGAATTTGGTCACGTGACCTACTCGTTACAAGGCCTCAAAAACAAATTTAATCCTCTGTTTCTTCTTGCAGAGTTCAGTTCACAGTTCGACTGCTTACCTAATGGTGAACCTATTCCCGGCTTTCCACGGCTCACTGCTAACAGGTATCCACAACGGCAATTTAAACTTCAAAGATACACTTTTCCTGGGAATAAACGAATTCACATAATGGCAAGACCTAAAGTCTTTGGGCCCGTACCAACCCAAGAACAAATTGTATTATCAACATTCGATGGTGACGTCTTAGCAATATTGGAGAATATTTATTACCTTAGTGGGATATATACGTATGATACTCGCTCTTCAAAGACAAAGAGGGCAAAAATAAAAATGGGAAGCAACACGACTACAGCATTGACCCCAGATGAAATTGCGGAAGTTCCAGTAGGCTCCATTCGCTCAATTGTAATGTATTTTAGAGTAGAGTTTCTGCCACATTGATTGTTTAATCAAATAATAATTTGAAACTCAAATTTAAAATTGTTAGGGATCCAAAGTCGTTTAAAAATGTTACAAGAAATTTATGATTACAAACTATAAAAAAATTGAGTTCTCGTAGCTCTTTAGAGCCTATTTTCGAAGTATTCTTTTCCTTCATTTTAAAAGCGAAAAATTTTCTGTTTTATTATTGTTGGATACCTTTTCAGTTTGAAGGCTTTGCCCTCCTTTTTCAAACAGAACATGTCTGTCATCAGTCAATAACAGTTCAATTTCTTTCTCTGCGTCAGTATTTTGCAATTAATTTATTTATTATTAAACAGTATTAGAAAAATAAGAGTTCTATGTATTATATGTAATATTTGATAAAGAGTATCAAAATATTAAATACAAATTGAAGCTTTAACTGTATATGCGGTTAATCTATTAATATAAGATTGAAAAATCGACTTAAGTTCATTGACTTTTAGAGCAGCGATTTTAGTGTATTTGACGAAAATAAAATTGCAAGGAAAATAATCTGCTTCTTCTGACATACAAGATTTTCTTTCCAAACCAGCACTTTGTGCCAGGTTCAGGTCTTCTTATGAAGAGATGCATAGTTAACTACCAGGCGTGTTTTTTCAGGCACTTCAATATGAACTTGTCCAACTTTAATTTATTTGTCTGACTTTCTCTGAGAATACTCTCCGCCGATACGCTAAAGTGAAAATGACACCACCTTGACATGCTAAAGTTTTGTTCAGAAACGCTTCTATGTCCACTCCTTCATGCTTCCTGGCCACTTTAAGAAAAGGTTACCGTTCGTTTGCAAACACATTGTTCCTCGCCGGCAGTTCGGTAGACAAAATCTGCCGGGTAAGGAATTCTTACCTGCCTTGGAGACTGTCTTTTATAGATGTCACATTGTGAATGCGGCTTTGTGGCAAGCCTAGGTATATATACGTCTCTTCAGCGCCATCCTGCTACGTCTTACATCAATGCGCGTTGTTCGTATAATTTTTGCCACACAAATCCGTTGGGCCGAACAATCCTATATTTTAACATTCTGTGGGCTCTTCCATCATTTACTCTAGAATAGGCTCTTCTGACTTTAGACATGAAGCGAAAATGCGAAACAGATGCTAGTGGGTTGAAGGCAACTTCTTCCACCAGAAGGTCTAAATACCATCTCGTCTCTTTCGGGACTCTTCATTTGGTTTTGACGACATGCACAAACCAGAGGATTTTCAGAAATTTCAAAGAGAAGTTTACAAACTCTAGCAGCCACTGAATGAGGACACAGAAAAAATAAATTACTTCAAGCAAGTTTAAAGTGGCGGTATAACACGTGGTGAGGAATGCTCGACTATCACAGCCGAAGAGGTAAAAAAACTATCCAGAGGAATAAGAAACTATTCCGTTGCCGGTATAGATTATATCCAGAACTTCTGATAAAAAAACTTTTGTTTAATTCACCGGCATCTATTCCGAATTGCACCTCATATCTAATTTTGGAAGAACCAGTTCTGGAGGGGATGGTGGAACAACATACAGTGCTGCTTCCGAAGAAGGGTAACTTGTCTGATCCTTAAAATTCCAGGATAATAACTCTTCAGAAAATGCTGTATACAACTCTCACAGTAATTCTGAATGATAAGATTTTCTAGAAAATGAAACCTCTGTGGCATAGTATGTACGAACAACGCGGCCGAAAGTACGGAGGAACAATGCGATTATGCTGCAGAAAGCGACTCTAGTTTCGACTCGAGTAAACTCTGTGAAAACGCTTGTATAAAAGCAGCAGCCAGTTTTATCAAATCTCACTAAAAAATATATTTTTTCTTAAAATATGAACCCTAAAAAATATAGATATAAATAATATCATTCAAGTGCCTGAAATTCAGATGTTTCAAAGGATAAACTCAAAATGTCGTCAATCAAATGTCGAAATCATGAGATAATTTTTCCTTCTGGAAATTCTGCTGTCATAAATTTATGTCGGTATTTTAATTGTCTTTACGGCAGCTTGTAAAGCAATCTTCGCTTCTTTACATTTTTGAAAAAAACTTAACCAAAAAAAAAACAACTATAATAAAAAAAGATTTGTTGAAAATGTCAATTTCTTTTTACATCATACTTATGTATTTCATTAGAAAGTTAAAAATCAAATGGCTACTTGTAGAGTTTATAGATATAAAATTTATAAGTATCAGATCTTTCCGATTAATAATTTAAAAAATTATATTTTTAGTTTCCTTGATGTTCCAGCAATAAAAGATTTCAATTTTAATTCAAAATAATTGAATTAAACAACAACAAAATGACCATTCTTCAACAAAATGTTTTAATTCCCAAGCAGAAAGCTTATTTTTTAAGCAAAGAAGAAATAATTACATTTCAAATATGAAAATTAATGTTTTATTTTTAATTAAGAGGTAACCATTTTTACATTCTCATCCTAATGCGAAAGTATTGGTTTTATGTTAAATTCCCCTTTGTTGGTTTTCATCAAATCTCCACGTTTTGAGCCCCCTTGAGTCCGAACAAACGATTTTTACGAAGGTGTTTGTCTGTCTGTAGTCTGCATTCTGTAGACATAATAACTTTCGAAAAATTGATCAGATTGGATTCTGATTTTGCGCACTTTTTTAAGGCCAAAAAAGAAAGAACGAGTTCGTAAAACACCTATTTTAGATAAAAATTCACAAAATGAGCGCATTTTCAAAATTTTTGTAACTAAATTTTTTCAAGATTTAAAAATTCTATTTGAGGCTATTCATAGTACTCAGAAACTCGATCAATTTATCCTCATTACTTTTTTTATAAAAAGAAAATTATCAGAGTCAGAGCATTTTCACAATCCAAAAAACAAACTAAAATGAACATTTTAAGCCAAACAACGAATATTATGAAAAAAGTCGAAGAAAGAAAAACGTTGAATTTTAAATGGCCTGCAAGATTATCATAACAACTTTTTTAATTTGGTTTAAAAGTTGAAAATTTTAAATTTGATCGTACCAAAAATAATGGAAAATTCCATTTTTTTGTCAAACTATGCAAGATACGAAAAAAAGCATAAGTTAAAATTGCGTGCCCTGAAAGATCTACTTTTTTGTGGATCACTTTTCGATAGGACACGTAGTTTTTTTAGTCGTAAAAACAACATTAAAAAATTTTGGGCTAACGACACAAGCTACGAAAAAAAAGAGACAAAACTTGTTTATCCAAAAAAGAGCTACAAATTTTTAATAATTATTTTTATAGAATGCGCATTTTTTGTTTGAAGCGTACAAACAATAAAAATAAAAAAGTTAATTTTTTTGACAAACGAAACAAGCTATTAAAACATAGTCGCAAGTTACTTAAAAAATAAAAAGACAAAAGTTACGCTTCGAAAAAATACCGGAAACTCATAAAAATATGTTATGGGTAATTTTTGATAGGGTACGTACTTTTTGCTTTATTCTTAAAAAATAATATTCAAAATAAAGGAATGTTATTTGTTTGCCTGAAAAGATCTATATATTTATTATTAATTATTTTTAGATAGGACATAGGATTGTATATAGGATCCTGCAATAGACCGTATGCAGATGCGCAGTAGTTTTTCTTTCATCGTAAAAAACAAGATTAAAAATATTAAAAAATATAAAAACAAGGAAATAAGAATTATCATGATTTAATTTTCATGTATATAATGAATTGTAATGATCTGAATTCACCACAATGATACATTTGATATAAAAGTGTGGTGTATAATGTAGAAAAGTGGACATTTAGGACAAAAGCGAGTGCGAAGCACGAGATACGTGATGAGAATGTGCTCATTAAAGCCGAAAGAGCTTTAACAAAAGAGAGTTCACAATTACAAAATTACAGTTGTCGATCAGTTGACCTTCGATTTTAAAAGGTCTTTGCACGAATGCGGAGGAACCTACAGACCGAGCGCGGAGTGCGAGAGCCATTAGTCGCGTGCCGTAGGTGCGCTCATACTCTCCAGCTAAGTTCTTTTAACGAAAGAGAATTCACAATCACAAAATTACAGTAGTAGATGCTCTAAATCCTAATTTTGAAAGGTTTGCGCAAGAATGTGCGAAAATAAAGATCAAGCGCGTAGCGCGAGGTAAATACATAATCGAGCGCGAAGCGTGAGAACCAAAAGTAGCGCGCCCTAGGCGCGCTCAAAATCCCGAGCGAAACGAGCCGCGAGCGTAGCGCGCAATGAGAATGTTCTCATATAGCAGGCAGATTTTTTTCTTTTTGGACTGTATTACGAAATATAAATATGATTATGTAAGAAGGACACGCACGACGCTTATCATAAAATCGATAAGATAACAGACAGAATACCATACATGTATATTCTCTAATAAAATATCATAATATTCATTGGAAGCGTTGTTAACTAAATTCATCATCAACGCATCATTCTGGTTTTTTTCCATCATCGAAAAAAATGGGGGTCGTTTTTACACTGATCTCTGCCTTGATGTTCGTTCTCAATTATATTGGTAAATATCAAACTTAGATACCTATCTATAATTCAAAAAACGGTCTTAATCCTCATGCAAATAGCAATTCTTCAGGTATGATCTGCATTGTATCCTAATTGCTATTCTTTATCAGTGTCCAAGGTTCCAAGAACGCGCCACATAAGCAAAATATAATTTCGCTTTATTTTCTTGACAAGGATTCTGTATCATTATATTTACAGTTTAAATGGAGCTACGAATTCAACAATTTTCTGAAAAAAATCTTCTGCTTTGCAACTCTGGGAATCGAACCACAGAACTTTTAATCACCGCTCGGATGCTTTCCCATTAAGCTACTAAATCGAAAGTTCTGTCTTTCGATTCCCAGCAAAGCGAAAGGATAAGATCATTTTCAGAAAACAATTTAGTTAATAAAAAATTGTAATGCATATCTCCATCTAGTCTGTAAAGACGTTAAGCAATTCTGTTCATTTACTGATGCTAATCCTCTTTTTCCTCTTGCAGAGTTAAGTTCAGAGTTTGACTGCTTACCTAATGGCGAACCTATTTCCATTGCACCTCGTGGCGAACAAAATTCTTCTTCTGATAAACAACATTCTCCTGCCAGTTCTCTTCCTCCTGTCGACCCTCCTCTTCGTCTCAGGTCCAGGTCTCCTTCCAAAAAGGTCAGACACAGAGTTCCATCTTCCATGCTCATTGCTTCTTCTGACGGATCTATATATCGAATTGAAGAACTTGAATTTATCCGGCTCACTGCTAACAGGTATCCACATCGGCAATTTAAACTGCAAAGATACACTTTTCCTGCGAATAAACCACTTCAAATACTGGTAAAACGAAATCTCTTTCGGCCTGTGCCAACCCAAGAACAAATTGTATTATCAACAATCGATGGTGACGTCTTAGCAATACTGGATAGTATTTATTACTTTGGTGGGATATATACATATAGTCATCTTACTAAATATAAGAAGAGGGCAAAAATTAACATGGAAAGCGAGGTGATTACAGAATTGACCCAAGATGAAGTCGCAGAAGTTCCAGTAGGCTCTACACGCTCAATCTTATTGTATTTTAGAGTAGAGCTTCTACCACATTAATTTTTTAATTAAAATAAAATTTAAAACAAAAGTATAAAAAATGATATAACTATATAAAATAAAATATAAAATGCTCTCGTTGCGCGCGCGGCTCGAAAGTTTGAGCGCACCTAAAACGCGCGAATGTTGATTATCGTGCTTTGCTCTCGATAACCTGTTTATCTCGTGCTGCGCTCTCGGACCTTTTGCACAGACTTTTTAAAACTAAAGGTCAAAGCATCTACTACAGTAATTTGGTGATTGTGGATTCTCTTTTGTTAAAACTCCTTCGTCTTTAACGAACACATTCTCATCACGTATCTCATGCTTCGAACTCGACTTTATTCCTAAGTGTTTAGATCATTTCCATAAGTGTATATTATTATAATTCATATCATGCATTAGTATTAAAACTGACGTAGTTTTATTGACTCGTTTTAAAAAAATGCGGATTCTTTAAACAAAATTTTGATATTCAACACTTTATTGCAACTTTTGTCGTTTTTCCATGAACTGAATTTGCTCATTTCGAATGTTATCTGTATGATTTACACTTTACACATACGATGTAAGGCTTCATAGATTTGAAGAAATTTGAAAATATTTTTTGCAATTCATTTTAAATTCACTCTGAATTATTATTAAATAATCCTCAATTTTTTTGAATGCTTCTCTATTTAGTCCATTCTATTCTTTCGATAGATTTTTTAAAAGTTTTTGTTTCATTCATCTTGAAGTCTTTAGAGCTCATCCAAAATTTCGAGGTGTTTGATCAAATTCGTTTGAACTCTCTTTAATTTTTTTCCAAATAATTTTTTCAAAATATCATATTTATTTTTGAAGATATTCTCTTAAGTCTATTCAACTTCTACGTTTTTCAACTTTTAAAGAATGGCTGCGTATCAGATTCCTCAATTCAGAAAATCTGTTTTTAATACTTTAAATTATAATTTGTTTAGTTTTCATGTTTTGAATTGGAAAATATAAATGAGAAAGAAGCCTTTTTGGATATTTAGAAAAAACAAATGGTAAATTTTGCTATGCTAAAAGTTAAAAAAGTGGTCTGTCAAATGAAAAAAATGGGTGAAGGAAATCTTGTAGCTACGCCATGGAATATATAACGTAATAATAATTTTAATTTGTCTTTTGTCGTTTTTTGAAACATTCAATTTCATCATTTTTAATGTTATTTTTTTATGATTGAAACGGAAACTACGCGTTTCATCCAAAAATTATTCGAAACACTTATACATTGTAAAAAAGGTGAATTTATTTTAATGAACTCATTGAAAAATTTGCTTTTCGGTATAAATCTTTTCATGAAATTTAACTTGAGATTTAGGACAAAAAGGAAATTTTCACTACACTTGTCTTTAAATTAAATATGCACTAAAGGGTCTTATTCTAAAAAAGAATCGCAACATAGAAACAAACTTTTTAAGGGTTACATTTTTAACATTTGATCAGTAACTTTTTTAAATTTTATAATTTTCTATTTTCAATTTTGGAATTTGTTAATTTTTCTACCATGTGGACAATAAGATTTTCAAACAATTTTTTTAGATTAATTTTCTTATTTGTCGAAGTTTCAGTATTTTTGAAAATTACAAAAAGTAATTAAAACCTTGAGAAGATTCAGAAAAGTTCAAAATAAAATGTACATTTTTAAAGATTTCGAAAATAAATGCGAAGCCTTTTAAGATTTAGGAATTTTTTAAAGAGAACAGTCAAATTGTCTGAAGAATCATAGTTAAATTACAAAAAAATTATTTTTATTTGAAAAGAGGATTCTAAAAAAAATTGGATCAGAATAACCAAATAAAAAAAAACTTGTATTATGCTTAATAAATATATAAAAGCATTCAAAAAATCCAAAGTTAATCTGAAACTTGTGGAAAATACAATTTTTTTAAATTTAGACTGTTGAAGATTTTGAAAAAGGAAGCTTCATTAAAATTACGAAAGGTTCCAAGAAAACAAAATTACTTTCTTTAGATTCCCAGAAAAATATTTAATGATTTTTATTTTGAAAAACTAACTTACGAATGTTCTTAATGATTTTAAAGTATTTTCGAAAAATTTTGGAAACCGAATCTTTTGGAAACTTTCAAAAAGGAAAAATATTCTGAAGGTTTAGTTATCTAAAAAGATTCCAAAGCATGGTGAGTTTAAAAATTATAAAAATTCTGAGAAAAATATAGATGTTTACAGAATTAAAAAAAAAATTTTTAAATAGGAAAAGGGAGTTTTCATTATACTTGTTTTTGAATTAAGAATACACAAATGTTATTCAGGCTCAAAAATAAAAACGGTAAAAAATTATTTGTAAAATCAATAACCAAATATTTTTATTATAGAAATTTTTTTTAATGTTTAATTTTGTTAATTTATTGTTCTAATTTAAAATAACAATAATTATATAAAAATGTGATACAAACATAAATTTAAAAATACGTAAGCTTCAATTGAAAAAACACTTTACAGGACTAAATTCAGACAAATTTAACGCAACTTTTATTTTTATTTTTTTAAATAATAATATTATTTTTGCGAGCGTTTTCTGTAATGTACAAAAATACAATGCACATTTCCAAACAACGTTTTTTATCCAAAAATACATTTGTTCAATTATTGTTATTTTATATGCTAACAATAATTTTTAGAAACTTTACACATTAAAAAAGTTTTTTATTTGGTATAAGTATTTTATTATTCTATTAAAAAAAATATATTTTTTAACAAACTATTTTTAATTGTTCAAATTAGGAAGTTGTTTAGCCCGGATATTATATAATTCGGAAATTTTCTGTCGGCAATTCTCAAATTCGGTAAGATTGTAAATTGTTGAGAATTTTCCAATTCGGAACTTTTATATTTCAACAATGTTATAATTTTGGAATTTTTACAGTCATCTGGGATTTTATTTTTCTGAAAAAGCGACTGAAAAATCCCGGAAAATAAAATTTCCCGTACTATAAAATTCGCAAATTGAAAAATAACCAAAGAATAAAATTTCCGAAATGATAAAAATCCCGAAATATAAAAGTCGAATTGGAGAATTCACGAAAAATAAAATGATTAAAATTCCGGACAATAAGATATTACCGAATTTGAGAAATCCCTAAAGAAAATAGCTGAATTATAAAATATACGAATTAGAAAATTCACGAATATAAACAATTCAAAAAAATTGTTTATTAAATATGACTTTTTTTTATTAAAAATACAATAATCGAATATATATTTCTGTATGGCAAATTTTGTTTGAAAATGTGTACAGTATTTGAAAAAAAAATATTAAAAACTTCGGAAAATTGAATTTTTTATTAATAAAAAAATTAAATAAAAATAAATTTTGATATAAATCTTTATTGAATTCAATCCTGCAAAGTTTGTTTAAAAAATGTTAATATGTAGGTAAGAATTACATTTAGGCAGAACATTTTTTTCTTTCAAAGCACACGTGTTTTTTAATGTATTTTTTAATACAATTTTTATAAAATTATTTCTCAGGTGCCGGAGATTTCATTTTTTAGAGCTTTACATATTTTTGAAAGTGCTATTCTGGAGACTAAATAACACTTATTCTTTTATTAGGAAATTGCAATCAAAATTGTTAAAAAACGTTTTTGAAAGAGTTTTAAAAACTTTAAGAAAGGTCAGAGGTTTTAATAGTTCAATATATATGATAGAACCTCTATAAATTTGAAATTAGTCTATACTTTTTTACATTTGAGCTACAATTATTCAATTTTACAAGTTACAAATTACAATCGTGAAAAATAAATAAAATGTTTTAATCAATTTATATTTAAAACAAAAACCCTTTGTATACTTCAATCTAAATGTAGTTCCAAACATTGAATTTGAAATGCGTTGAATTCAAGGTATATTTTAAAAAGAAAACTGAAATCAGAGGATCGACTTTCAGACTTTAGTTTTTATATTTTCGGAAGTTTACCTTTTTTACATACCTAAATGTCAAAAAAGCCTATCTAATTTTTCAAATTTTAATCAATTATTTTCTAAGAACAAATCACCCGTTTACCAGTGACTGAAATGGAATAGAAAAAAATTATATTATTAGAGCAAATTTTCTGTAATATATTTTGGTTTGATATTTAGTGTTAAAAATTATTGTTTGAATTTAAAATTAAAATTATACAAAAATTTTACCGACAAATTAATATAAAAAAACACGTGTTTTTTAAACATTTCAATTTTTCGGAAGAACTTTTGTGATTTAAAAAATACTATATGCATTTTCAACCAAAATATATTATCCAAAAATATATTTTGTTTCAATTATTAAAAATTTAAATTATAATGTTTAAACACTTCAAACATTAAAAAAGTAGTTTCTTGGGTATAAATATTTGATTATTTCAATTAAAAAAAATATTTGTCAAATGAAATATGATTTTTTAAGAATTTTTTTTTATAATTAAAAAAAAAGACTGTACTAAAAACCTGGATCATGCTTCAGATCTGGAAAAATTCAATGATATACATACATGTCAAACTTTTCTAGCCTCAAAAAATCTTCCTACTTTTTTACCGTAATATTTTATGAAGAATGAGAAAACAAGAAGTCGACTTCATAGTACGGTGAGGGCAGCACCTCGATATTGCAGAAAACGTGATGTCCTATATATATAATTCCCCACTCTGTCGCCCCGTACCGCATCTACGTTTATAATATCTTTGCTGTCGTATCGACGTACCATAACCTACAAATATCCAATTCATTGGTACTTTTCCAAAATTAAGTGTAATGTCGCATAACCTAAAAACGAAATTACAAACTGAAGGCAGTTTTTCATTTTTTCCGTAAAACGGCTCCTTTTGCAATAGTAAATATTACGTCCCTTTCTGAAAGTGATAAAATTACGAGAAATATTTTTTACAGCGTATGCGATGACAATGATTGCACGTGCAAGCATGGTCATTGCAAACAGTGTTGATTTATACCGATTTTTGTTGAAGTTGCCTTGTTCAGGCTTTTTTCGTCAGACTCGTCGACATTAGCTGAATTATTGCCAGGTTCGCCAGACATCATGTCACCACTTTTTTCCCCTTAAAAATGTAAAAGCAAACTAGCAGGCGATAACACACGTAGCGAAACGGAGGTTATCGGACGTTCCTGCGGTACACAGTGTCACTTTTATGCGCATTGCGCAGTAGGAATGCGTAGTGCAGTTGGGCGGGCACTTTAAATTTTGAAATGATGAACTTGCCACTATTCTAGCAATTCAAAGAAATTCATGTTCACAAATTATGAATATTCATTTATTTTGGATGACAGAACTATCACCATAATTCTAGAATAAATTATGAAATGCTGTCAACACGTTATTTTAACATGGAAGTCATCCTTCAAATAAAGTAACAGATATCACAGCATTTTTATTATGAAAAAAATATATTTTCGATAGGTAATAGGCAATGAAATCAAACTTAAGATTATTGAAATATTGATAATAATTATTCTGTATGTAAAAATGAACTTTCACACCTTTTTGACTCTGAAGTATTTCATAAGTCGAAATGACGTCGTTTCGACGTCATTTTGACATCGACTTTCATGTCTTGCAAATTCGGTAAATATTTATCAGGATTCACTCAAATTACGATGAATAAAGTATTTTTAGAGCATAATAATTGTGGTCGAAATCGACTTAAAATTCGACGATTATTTCAACTCGGCCACTTTACGACGGTCAGGCGTGTAACTCCCTCCGCCACCGGGGTAGCGACGGGCTATTTTCGTATTAAAAAAACTCTTTTTCTTCATTTTACTTAAAATCGTGAATTGTTTAGTATTATTTTCAGTAAAATCTACATTTTCCAGTCCATCTCACTTAAATACACACCCTACCCACCCAACCTCTTAGGTACCCCCCCCCC
>NC_046664.1:23592790-23617676 GCF_010883055.1 Belonocnema kinseyi
AAGCCCCCTCCGAAAAAAAATCGAAGCCCCCCCCGAAAAATTCCTGGATACGCCGCTGTGACTGGGCGTTTACTGTTTACCTTTGCAATCAACCCCATGCCACTTTTCTGGAGACCTATGGAAAATATTTGGCGTGAGAGTTGACGGTCGCCGTATGGCAGCGCCAGCTATGCAGTTGGCCTAGAATTCAAATATCGTATGGCGAAAATGTTAAAAAAAATTTTTCCTGAATAAAAATAATCTGCTGATAGTTCTGAGTTAAAGATAATAATTTTTAAGACTTTTATTACCTATTAAATAAAAAATAAATATCAAAAATTTTTAAATATCCGAAAAGAAAATAGTCTAAATTTTGTAATATTTATCATATAATACAATATAATATAATATTATTTATATATTAATTCAAATTATTTTCCTTATTTTCAAATATTTTATTAAACAAATTATGTGTCTTAATTATTACAATGTGCTTCCTGATTTATAATTAACATTTTTTATTTCATTCTCAAAAAAATGAACCTTGTTAAAAATGATTTATAATATAGAGGTAAATGTGCTTATGTTAATTATAACTAATTTTGGAATTCTATGGTTGTATCGCTTATTTTATTCCTTAAAAGATTGTTTCCAAATCTCATTGGTAATTTTGTATTAAAAAAAATTTCATTGATGAAAACCTATTGTTTACAAAAATAACGATTTTATCATCCATAAATAAATGTTAAGAACAAAACGCACCAATGAGAGCTGCAGAGAATCTCTGGAGGACTAAAAAAAGCCCTGCAGCATTAGGATTTAATAACAGTTGCAATTTTTACCTAAAATAAAGGAGAAAAACATTAAACCCTGAAAACTATTCATGTTAAATTTGAAAACATGTAAATGAAAATTTTCGTTCCGTATTAAATCGTAAGCTAAAATGTATTAAAGTGGATATGCCGAAAAGAAAATTTTATTTCATTTTTTTATATTAAAGAATTGTTTGACTAAAATGTTTTTTTAATTCTGCAAAATAAAAAAAAAATTGCTCTAAAATCTTCCAAAAAACTAAATTATCCTTAAAATCTAGAGAAAATTGTTTGATTCTCTCAAAACATTTCCAAATTCATAAAAAGCTTGTTCTTTACAAAATTTTCAAATCTACATTAAAAAAAAAATTTTTTCTGTTTCCAATTAACAATTTTTCTAAAATCTTTTAAAGACTTCTAAACCTTCTGAATAAATTTCTTTTAAAATTGTTTAAATTTCTCTTAATATTTTTTAAAGACAAAAAAATCTGCCTTAAAATAATACAGATTTGGATGAAGATTCTTGTTCGTAGTTACAAATGGTTTGTTTGATCATTTTTTTGTATTTTTTTCAAACAAATTTTCGTAACTTAAAGTGTCACAATTCTATTTTTGGTTAAAAGCTGCTCTTTTTTAGTTAAATATTCATGTATTTTATTTAAAAATGGTCGTTTTCGGTTGAAAATTAATCTTCTTGGTGCAGATTCCTTGATTATGGTTGAAAAATCAACCATTTGACGAAAAATTAATCAATTTTGTAGACAATTTTTAAATTTGGTTATGAAGTCATTTTTTTTTAATTCAACTGCCATGTTAATAATAATTTGGCTTTTTTAAATTCAACTGTTCGGTAAAAGTCTAATTATTTTGTTAAAAATTCTCTTTTTTGCGCAAACAATAATTTTGAAAGTGAAAATTTAATGATTAAACTTTGATTGTAAATTCATATTTTCATTTGACATTCCTGAAAAATGCAAATATATTTTTAAATATTCTCAAGAATATCAAAAAACTTATATTGATATAAACTAAAACAAGAATAAACAAAACAGACTAACAAATACATAGTTATTAGAAAATGTTACTTTGTATTAAAAATTATTTATCTCTACAAAACAAATACAAATAAAATTCACTAAAAATTAATTTCGGATGTTGATTTATATATTAATATTTATAAAAATTATACATGTAAAATAATTTGACTTATATAATTTTAATTTTATTTAATTTCAGTTTATCAAATTTATCTGTGTACATTTTTTAACATTGACCCGTTTGAAACTATCCTTATGAATTGATTACAGTATTCTTACAATCGTTATTGCCCGTAGATAATTAGAGCTTTAGTTATGTAATTTTAAAATTACGAAATAATTCATCTGCCTCAGGTATTGCCTCAGGGTCCATCGCTTTCACTTGAGCGATTACGCATTTGTCACACACAACACGCGCGCGCGTACACGCACGCACACACACAAAATGAATATGTAGTTGAGCCTGTCACTCGTGCAAATTGTGGTCGTGGTATTATAGAGTACTCGATGCAATTGTACACCTTAAAAATCCTTTTTCAATTTAATTTTTTTATTATAATTTTCTTTAATGAATAACGATCTGGGCCAGATTTCGAATTAAATTTTTAAATAATGATGAATCTTAAATTCAAATAATTAAATTTGTATTCGAACAACAATTTTAAATTAAAAAAATAGTTTTTACTTAAAGTTGGATAAAGAGAATGATTTTCAACAAAAAATTTGGTAGTTGATATTCAAACAAAACTAATTAACAAAATTTTTTAATTTTCATCGAAGTGGATTTGCTTTTAACAAAATAGTGGAATTTTTAACCAAAAATGAAATAGTTACATTTTAAATTAAAAAAATTAAATATTGATCAAAGATTTAAAAAGAAAGAATTTTTAACAATAATAATATTAAATCTGTTAAAATGTTCTCTAAAAACTGTGTTTAAAAAAATTATTTAAAAAATCTCCAGGATTCTAATAATAATTTTATGATCTTCAATATCGATTTTTTTCTACCATTTTTTTTAATTTCTGCAAAAGTAAATAAATTACCTTAAAATCACCTAGATTCTTTTCGGAAAATGTTAGAAATCTTATTAAATATTCTTTTTAAATTAATTTTTTAAACAAATTATTCTTGGTTTTTCTAAAATAATTTTCATACAAATTGTTTATTTATTCAAAACCTTTCAAAATGTTTCAAAAAATTATAAATTTTTTTCGACATCTGCAAAAATATAAATTATATTTTGAATTTTTAAAAACATACTAAAACTGGATTACAATTGAAGTCATATAGATTACAAATTGTGATCTCAGATTCACATCATTTTCCCTGCAATTTAAATTTTTTTAATTACAAGTGGATTACTCCAAATTAATTTCTTGGTCCCCATTGGTCAATGGATTACGGCGGATTATAAATGGATTATGAGAACTGTATTACAAGTGGATTACTCCGAAATTGTAGTAGATCACTCCTAATTACCAGCAGATTACCACGTAGAACAAGTGGATTTTTTTCCGAATCGCTTAAATTACTGAAAATTCCAGATGTATTGCCCTGCATTGTGAGTGGATTACAATTTATTCGAAATGGATTACACTGGACTATCTCGGGTTCCAATAGTATTGCTTCGAATTTCTTGAAATAGTGCGGATGACAAGTAGATTATGCTGGATTAGAATAGGATTACTACATCCGAGAACTGGATTACAAGTAAATCACTCCGAATTACACGTCGATTATTCAGAATATTTTGAAATATCTGGGATTACAAGTGTATGTCTCTGAATTAATTTAAAAGTGCCACATTACAGGTGGACTGCCACCGATTAAACTGGATTACAAGTAGATTATAAATGCAATAATTACAATGAATTTAATTTTAGTTCATTAGAAGGAATTCACAAGTTGATTACAATGGATTACAAGTAGATTACATCAAATTGCAAGTCAATAATTTTTTATCACAAATGGATCATTCTAAATTACTTAATATACCCCTATTTACTTATGGATTACTGCGAATTATGATTGGAATTCTAAATTTACGTCTACGTTACAAATTAATTACTTCTGATTACAAGGAGATTACTTCGGATTAAAAGAGGATTACTGATAATTGCTTTAATTACAGTGAGGTACAGGATGATTACTCTGTATTATAACTAGATATTCAACTGTTTATTTAAACTGGATTAATATTCATTTGAACTCGATTGATATTTATTTAATCTGGATTACTATTGATTTGACCAAGAACATTTTTTTAATGTGTTATAAGTGGATTACATCAGTTTCAAAAAGCATTACTGCGAATTGCTTGAATTATCGCGGACGATAAGTACATTACTCTGGATGAGAACAGGGTTACTAACAAAAGAACTGGATTACAATTGGACTCCTATGGGTTATCAATTGAAAGCTCAGAATAACATCAATTTCCATGCAGTAAAAGTGGATTAAAGGTGGATTACGACGTATTACAAATAGATTACTTCGAACTATGAGTAAATTATTTTCAATTACAAGTGAATTATTTTTAATTACTATATTACAAGTAGATTACTTCGAATAACTTTTGGGTTACTCCTAATTACCAGAAGATTACCACGTATTTCATATCGATTTTTCAGAATTGCTTGAATTATAGTAAATTACAGGTATATTATCCTGTGTTATAAATAGACTACCATTTATTGGAACTGGATTACAATTTGATTACCTCAGGTTCCAACAGTGTTCCTGCGAATTGCTTGATTTACCGCGGATGACAGATTACACTGGATTAGAATATGATCACAACATAATAGATCTGGATTACAAGCAGATCAATCCGAATGACACGTCGATTATTCGAAATATTTTGAAATATCTGGGATTACAAGTGTATTACTCTAAATTAATTCAAAAGTGGCGCATTACAGGTGGACTACCGCCGATTAAACTGAATTACGAGTAGATTATAAATGGAATACTTACATATAATTTAATTTTCCTGAATTAGAAGTGGTACACAATGGATTACAAGTGGTGTACTTCTAATTATAGGTAGATTACTTCGGATTACAAGTGGATTACTCGGAATTCGATGATTACCCTGTATTATAAATAGAATACTATTTATAAAACTGGATTACTATTTATATGAGCTGAATTACTGTTTATTTTGACAGGTTTACTGTTGATTTTAACTTGATTACTATTTATTTTAACTTAATTGCTATTTATTTGAACGGGATTACTATTTATTCGAACTGTATGACAGGCGGATTACCTCCCCAGCGGGGAAGAAATTTAAAGATGTTTTTAGAACGTCCTAAAGACGTTTTTAGTACTTCGGAACATTGTTTCCTTTTTCTCGTTATTTAGCCTTATTTAGAACGTTTTTATAACGTTCTAAAAACATTTTGGGACGTTCTAAAAATGTCTTGAGATATTCGGGTCCAATACGCCGGGCTCCAAGTGGATTACTACGAATTGATTTAATTAACTCGGATAAGAGGTTGATTGCGCTGGATTATAACAGGATTACTACATAATAAGACTGGATTACAATTGTATTCCAATGAATTGCAAATATGATACTCAGAATAACCTCAAATATCTTGCATTAGAAGTGGATTACAACGTATTGCAAGTATATTACTTTGGATTACAAGAAAATTATTTTTAATTATAAGTGGATTACTCCAAATTATTTAATTAATCTGTATTTATCGATGGATTACATCGGCTTATGATTGATGTGCTATATATGCGGACTAAATTGCAAGTGGTTTACTTCCAATTACATGTAGATTACGACGGATTAGGAGTGGATTATTTAAAATTGCTTGAATTACTGCGAATTACAATGGAATTATTTCCGGTTACAAGTGGACTACTCTTTATTACTTGATTTACCCCAATTTGGCAACGGATTAAAGCAGATTATAATTGAAATACTATATATGAGGACCAAATTACAAGTGGATTACTTGGAATTCCTGATGGATAAGTTCTAAATACAAGTGCATTATTTCGGGTTACAAGCGGATTACTCCGAAATGCTTGAATTACTGCGAGTTACAAGTGGATGACCCTGTATAACAACTGAAATACTATTTATTCGAAACGGATTGCTGTTTCTGAACTATATTACTATTTATTTAAATGAGATTACTTTTTATTTCAACTGGATTACAAGTGGATTACCACAGTTTCTAAAAGGATTACTGCCAATTGATTGAAGTATCGCGGATGACATGTAAATTACCCTGGATTAAAACAGGGTCACTGAATTTTAGAACTGGATTACAATTGGAGTCCCATGGATTAAAAATTGAAATCTCAGAATTAGGTAAATTTCGCTGCAATGAGAGTCGATTACAAGTGGATTACGACCTACCTCTGGTACCAACAGCATTGCTTTGAATTGCTTGAATGACCGCGGATGATGGGCAGATTACGCTGAATGAGAATAGGAGTACCACATACTGTAACTAGATTACAAGTAGATTACTCCAAATTACATATAGATTATTTAGAATATTTTTAAATGTCTGGGATTACAAGTGTATCTATCTGAATTACTTTGATAATGCCGGATTGAAGGTGGAATACCACCGACTAAATTGAATTACAAGTGGATTACAAATGTAACATTCAGAATAAATTGAATTTCCTTGCATTAGAAGTGGGTCACAAGTGAATCACGAAGTATTACAAGTTTATTACAAGTTTATTACAAGTGTACTACTTCTATTCCTAAAACGATTTTTCCCAAATGCTTCAGTTACGGAAGATAACAGGTAGATTACAATTGATAAGACCACGATTACTACTTATTTTATTGGATTACAAGTGAATTAAAAATGTAATGTTAAGAATGACTTGAATTTCGTTGCATTAGAAGTGGGTCAAAAGTGGATGAAAACGTATTACAAGTATATTAATTTGGATTACAATTAAATTATATTCAATTTCAAGTAGAATACTTTAAATTACTTGATTTACCTCTATTTACTGATGGGTCACCGCGAATTATAATGGACATCCTGAATGTAAGAAGTATATTACAAATGTATTACTGGTAGTTACAAGTAGATTACCGTGGATTACAAGAGAATTACTCAAAAATACTTAAATTACCCTGGATTATAACTAGATTATCATTTATTTAAATCGGATTACAAGTTGATTACAAGTGTACTACTTCCGTTTAGAACACGATTTCTCTGAATTGATTTAATTACAACAGATAACAGGTAGATTACCCTTGATCAGATCTGGATTACTACTTATTATAACTGGATTGCAAGTGGATTAGAAATGAAGTATTAGGAATTATTTAAATTATCTTGCATTAGAAGTGGGTGACAAGTGGAATACGAAGTAACACAAGTATATTACTTTGGATTACAACTAAATTATATTTAACTACAAGTGGATTACTCTATATTACTTGATTTACCCGATTCGCTAATGGATTACCGCGAATTATAATTGAAATACTAAATGTAAGAGGTATATTACAACTGGATTACTGCTAGTTACAAGTAGATTAACACGGATTACAAGAGGATTATTCGGAAATACTTGAATTACCCTAGATTATAACTGGATTATTATTTATTTGAATTGGATTACAAGTTGATTACAAGTGTATTACTTTCGGTTCAAACCGATTTCTCCGAATTGTTTGAGTTACAACAGATAACAGATAGATTACCCTTGATCAGATCTGGATTACTACTTATTATAACTCGATTGAAAGTAGATAAAAAATGTAATATTAGGAATTAATTAAATTACCTTGCATTAGAAGTGGGTCACAAGTTGAAAACAAAGTAATACAAGTATATTGCTTTGGATTACAACTAAATTATATTCAACTACAAGTAGATTACTCTATATTACTTGATTTACTCCGGTTTATTAATGTATTATGCGAATTATAATTGAAATACTATATGTAAGAGGTATATTACAACTGGATTACTGATAGTTACAAGTAGATTACCACGAATTACAAGAGGATTATTCGGAAGTACTTGAATTACCCTGGATTATAACTAGATTATTATTTATTTGAACTGGATTACAAGTTTATTACAAGTGTATTACTTCCGGTTCCAAAACGATTTCTCCGAATTGTTTGAGTTACAAAAGATAACAGATAGATTACTCTTCATCAGATCTGGATTACTACTTATTATAACTGGATTGCAAGTGGATTGAAAAGGTAATATTAGGAATTATTTAAATTATCTTGCATCAGAAGTGGGTCACAAGTTCAAAACAAAGTAATACAAGTATATTGCTTTGGATTACAACTAAATTATATTCAACTACAAGTGGATTACTCTATATTACTTGATTTACCCCGATTCACTAATGGATTACCGTGAATTATAATTGAAATACTAAATCTTGGAACTATATTACAACTCGATTACTGCTAGTTACAAGTAGATTACGGCGGATTACAAGTGGATTACTTGGAACTAATTGAATTGCTATGTAATATAAAGAGATAATTATTTATTTGAACTGGATTACAAGTGTATTACTTCTGCTTTTAAAACGATTTCGCCCAATTGCTTGAACTACAGCAGAAAACAGGTAGTTTGCCCTTGATCAGATCTGGATTATTACTGAGCAGACCTGGATTACAAATGGATTACTTTAAATTACACGTCGATTATTCAGAAATACTTGAAATACATTCGATTACATGTGGATTTCTCTGAATCACTTAAATTACGTCGAATTCTAGATGGCCTATTTCGCATTAGAACCGGATTACAAGTGGATTACGATGGATTACAAACAGAATACTCAAAATTACTTAAATTTCTACTTATTATAAGTGGATTAGATGGATTGGCATGGATTACCAGTCGGGATATTCTAGCGGTTTCGCGGATGACCAAAGTTGTTTCCCCCTCGTCTCTATTCTGTCAGCGAATCTGCGATTCTGGAGAGGAGGATAGTAGTCACGAAGGTGCGTGGTCATCGATCATCCAAGGTCCCAGAAGATCCTTTCGGAGTGTATTTATACGTTGTACCAGTCTCTGATCTTCACAGTTCTTTACGAATGACGTAAGGAGATTAGTCTTTCTTGTCAGTGTCACTCACAAAAGTGAATTTTTTCTTCTTCAACTACGAGTGATCTTTGTGTCTTCGATTAGTGCCGAACGTGGTCAACAAATTATTTCCTACTGAGGGTACTGTTCCAGACCATTCATTAAGGGTTGAATCGAAAAGCGAAATTCTTAAATTCGTAATAATCCTTTTTTTATTTGTTGCTAATCTTTCAAAAAAGGAGGGCAAAGACGGAGTTTTTTTTAATTGCCCCCCCCCCCAAGTAAATAAATCACCGTTAAGTTTTGTTTAAATTCCCCACAAAATAGTACTAAGATTTTGTAAACCCAGAAAATCATCTTTTTGATACTTTGGAAAACAACTTAAATATCTAGTTTAAAAAAAAACAAATTTTCTTTAAAAATTATATTTTATGTTTAAAATTTCAACTGTTTTCTAGAAAATTCATATTTGTAGCATCAAAAATGAAGATTTCAGATTAAATTTTTTTCTTTAGTGACTTGTTGAGAGCTCAACTATGCTGTTGAAAATTTGTCTTTTTTTTCATTCGAAAGTCCACTTTTTTGTAGAAAATTAATTTCATTTGATCAAACTTTATTTTTTCGGTTCAAAATTAATTTCTAAAATCAAATATTTACCTATTTTTTTTATTTGAATTTTTTTTTTACTTGAAAATTTATTTATTTTGCTTAAAACTCATATTTTCTATGTTAAAGGTTAAATTATTTTAAGAAAAAATTAGTTCTTTCTTTTTGCTTGAATATTCAAAAAGTATTTTGAAAATTAACTGGCTTTCGTTAAATATCCATATTTTCAAGTTGAAAACTTTAATGTTGTATAGAAAATTTGACTTTTTAGTTTAAAAACCCGCACTTTGGATGAGATTTTTTTTACTGAAAAATGTTGTTTGAGTAAAAATTGAACTTTTTTGTTGCCAATATACTTTTTGGTTTGAAAATTAATCTATTTTATTTGAAAATTCAATTTATTTTTTCTTAGTTAAAGAGTCAAAATTCCACAATTTGTTCAGTTTAAAATTAATTTCTCGATTAGAAAATTTCACTATTCTATTTTGAGTTACAAATTTATTTATTTTTTTGATAAAAATGGGTCTTTCTGAAAAGAAAATTTATCTTTGGTAGAAAATTCCACCACTTGGTTAAAAATTTACTTTTTTCTTCGTTAAAGATTCACCATTCTAGTCAAATAATAATTTCTTTAACTAAGTTCTTTGTTGAAAATTCTTTTTAGTTAAAAATTAATTTTTTTAATCAGAATGTTATTATTTTCTTTTTTCTTGAAAATTTGTCTTTTTAAGTTTAAAATTCATTTATTTTATTTAAACTTCGTCTTTTTTAGGCTGAAAATTAAATTGTTTTTGTAAAAAAAATTTTCGTTTTTGTCTTAAACTTCAACATTTATGATTGAAATTAACTTTTCTCGTTAAAAATTCGTATTTTGGGATTACAAATTTTTAATTCAAATTGTTTCAACTGCTACACTTTTGGTTCGGATAGAGTTTTTTTTGTTAAAGATTCATGCATTTGATTGGAGAATTGACTATTTTGTTAACAATTTCTTTTATTAAAAATTAATTATTTCAACTGAAAACTTAATTATTTCGTTTTTTGTTCAAAACTGACCTTTTTCAGTTGAGAACTCAATTATAAAAATATAATTATATAATTATATTATATAATATAATTATAAAAATTATAGACATTTAATCTTTTTGGTCGAAAATTGGTATTTTTAGCTCAAAATTGGAATATTTTGTTAGTAATTTATTTTATTCTATTAAAAACTTATTATTTCAATTGAAAATTAATTTGATTTCTTTAGTTAAAAATTAGTTTTTTATTGAAAATTGTTTTTGTAACTATTTCATTTTCTGTAGACATTTTTTAAACAAATTTAATCTTTTGGTCGAAAATTTATTTGTTTGACTGGAAACTTAGCTATTACGTGAACAAAAAATTTATTTGGTTGAAATTATATGCATGTAACTAAAAATAGAACCATTAAATTTTTCTTTCAAAATATATCTTTTTTAGTTGAGAATTTATCTATTCTTTTGAAGATTTTTCTTTTTTGTGGAAAATTCTTCTTCTGGGTTAAAAATTCAACTATTCGGTTACATTTTTTTCAAAATTTGTACACTTTAAAGCTAATTTTTATTTCAGCCTCGTAGGTACACCGGATAAAATAAAAAATTTAGTTTCACTAAATAAATCTTAATTGTTACTAAAGTTTCTGGTAAATAAAAATATTTAAATTAAAATTCTATGTTGTAAATGATTTGAAAAAAAAATTTGTTTAAATTTTGGCACTGAAATTGTACGGCTCTTTTTTTTAGAAATGTGATCAACTTAAAAAATTTACTTAGTAAAAATAACTTTAACTGTAATTTAAAAACGTCAACAATTGTTGCACAAATCCCCACTTACAATATTTGACTTTTAATTTAAAACGTGTTCAGTTAAAAAAAATTTTAATCCCTTAATTTATAGTGTTTTCAACTAAAAATTACCCTAAAATCGTTTCCAAATTTTTAAAGTTTACAAAATTATTGACTGACTCTAATTAAGAATATTGGAAATGACAGGTATTAAATTCAGCATTGAAATTAAAAAATTTTCAATTTATAGAAACTTTTAGAAATTTGATCTCTAGTTCAATTTTTATTATAGCAAATCAACAATTTTTTTTTCTTTAAGAGTTTTAATTTTTGAATTTCAATGACTGAAAAATTAGCTGTGAGCCGCAAAAAACCTGGAAATTACCGAATTTCATTTATTTATTTAGTGTCAGAGAATTTTTCAAATTAATTTACTACATAATTAGTTAATAATTTTGAGTCATAAAATTTAAAAGCCGTTTACATTTATAATTTTTATTATCCATAATTAATTTCTCATTGTTCATTTTTTAATTAGAAGATTTAAAATATAGTTTTGAAGTTTCCTTATTAATGTGTACATAAATTTGCACCAAAAAAGTTCTTATTTTTATTTATTTAAGTTCTTTTTAATAAGCTAAAATCCGTGAAAATCCACTTAAGCAGCATATTTAATCTTTTTTTTAATTTTCCACGAAACAAAATGTCTGAAGTGTTTAAATAAATATAAATTTTATTTTTAAATTGCGAATTTCAAAATTCGCAATCCTGTAATGAAATTTGAATTGGAATAACGCTTTTTGATTTGGCAAATTCAAGCTGTGACATAATGTGGTTAATAACAATTTCGTTGATTGCTGCGAGTTTTGTTGGGGAAATCAATGGAGGACCCATGGATAAAATGGCAGTTACAGTGAAAGATAGAACACTTTTCATCAGAAGTTTACCTGGTTATCCAGGTGGAAGAAGCAATTTGTATGAAGTTTACATGGAGCCTTATCTTTTCGTACGTATGAAAATTATTAACAATTTACAAAATCATACTGTGTAATATTAAATAGAAGAGTTTTTTAAAATTATTTTGTACCACTTATTGTAATAATTAAAAATTATTCTTTGGAAATAAAAAAAAAATACCTCAGCCCGGAATTGAACCCAGAGCACCACCTTCTATAAGTGGAGCGTTAACGAATTAAGCCACCGATCACTCGGCAGATACTTTTTTCTTTTTCATTCTCGCATTTTCGAGAATTTTGTAAATTACTATTTCCAAATGAGTAATTTTAGTTATTCAAATTTGTTTTTGCAAGAAAAATTTGAAGTTGTAATTTAATATTTAATAATAAAGGCAACACTAATGTTTTCAGCTTTTTAAGCTAATGTTTCAAAAATAACAAAAGGTTTTATTTAACAGAAATTTTTGTTGGTCACATTTATTTATAAAGGTTTTCAAGCATTATTGGTAAAACAAAAAATTTTAGTGTAAATATTTTTTTAATATTCGGAAAGGATTCTGTTTTTAACATTATGCTAACAAAATATATCAGTTGTAAAGTTTCCGACAATTTTATAGAAAAGACGAAATAAAATTATGGGTGTAAGTAAAAAAATGTTTTCTTTTGAGACATTCAAAATATTTTAAAATTTGTTAAGTTTTTTTCTTCGAATTTCCAAAAAATATAAATT
Organism: Belonocnema kinseyi; assembly: GCF_010883055.1. NCBI lineage: Eukaryota > Metazoa > Arthropoda > Insecta > Hymenoptera > Cynipidae > Belonocnema > Belonocnema kinseyi. The sequence continues at coordinate 23,605,789 of NC_046664.1, forward strand.
TTTCAAGATTTTGGCATGAAATTTTGAAACTCTTTAAGGATCATTAAAAAAAAATTAAAATAAGTTAAAGTATTTAGAATATTTGGAAAAAATGCAAATAAAATTTTCTTTAAAAAAATAACTTTAATAAGGCTTTTAACATTTTTTATAGTTTCAAGAAAATAATGACATTTCTTAAGATTTCTCGGACAAATCTTTATGATTTTTTATTTTACAATATTTATTTTGAGAGAATATCTATAAAGATTTAAAAAGATTTCTGAAATTATAAAAAAATAATCTAGAGGATTCAAAAGAATTTTTTTTAATGTTGCAGATTCTCTTAAGTTTTAAGGAACAATTTTAAACATTTTTTTAAACAATAAAAAATTTTTAAAAACTTCTGAGAGTACTTAAAGGTATTCCTCATTTTTTAAAATTAATTCTAAAAGAATATTTAAAACCATTAAATACATTGCAAAAAATCTAGATGTTCCTGAAAAATTTTAGGAATAATTTGAGTCTGTTAAAAAGATATTTTGGAACTTTTGGAATTTTGAAGAGAGTATAAATATTTGAATACTTTAAAATGCCTCCGAAAATAGATAAAATATTTTTATTTTTATTTTCAAGCGTAAAAAAGTCCTACTTATCTTTCAAATTGCTCAGATTTTTCCTGGTATTTTACAAAATTAAGTAAAATGAAAATAAATGCTTAGAAATGTTGCATATTTTTTTACAAAATTCCTGGAATCTTCAAAAATCTTTTCTAGTTTTTTTGATAAATCTAGAAAATTATTTTTTCCTTAAAATTATAATTTGCCTAGAATTTTTTTTATTCTGGTCTGAAAACCCTGGTTTACTTGCAAATTGAACCATTTTTTTTTAAATTCGCATTTTTTCTTTGAAAATTTGCCCGTTTATGTAAAAGTTCAATCTTTTTGTATCGAAATCGCAAATTTTTGGTTTAAAACTAAAATCTGGTCTTGCTGCAGATTTAACTAGATCGTTAAAAAACAGTCTTTATGATGATTTTAAATCTGAGTTAAAAATACAATTTTTTTATTTTAATTGTAACTATTATATTTTTCGATGAGGATTTATGTGTTTCGGTTGAAAATACGGCGAATCGGTTAAAAGTTAAACTACTTTGTTAAAAGTCATTTTTTTGCTGAAGATTCATGATTACATTTAAAAATTTAGTTTTTTGTTAGTAAAAAAATACATTTATTTGTTTAAAATATATCTATTTAACTCAAAATTAACTTTTATGTTTAAAATTCATATTTTAATAAAAATTTAGTTAAAAATTAAATTGTTTGGATTTAGAATTTAATTATTTCAAAACACTTTTTGTTGAGAATGTTTATTTTTTAGTAGAAAATATAAATACTTGGATACAAGTTAAACTGCTTGGTTATAAAATAAGTTTGTTGGTTCAAAAAATTATCATTTTATTCAGAAATTTGTCTTGTTAAGTAAAACATATTCATGTATTTGGTCGAAAATTTACTTTTTTGTTAAAAATTGATATTTTAATTAAAATTTTGTGGAAACTCAAACTTTTTTGATTAAGCATTCCAATATTTCAAGGATTTTTAAAATGAATTTACTCCTTTTGATTCGAAATTAAACATTTTCCGGATTGAAGTACCAAGTTTAACATTTTTTTTAAAACTATACTTTGTTAAAAGGTAATTTTTTTATTTGAAAATTCATCAGTTTAGTTAAAAAATTGTCTTCTTGGCACCAAATTAATTTTCTGGAGAGGAAACATATGAATTGGTTCGGAAATTCAATTACATCGTTTAAAATTAATTTTTTTTTTTACTTCAAATTTTCAGGTTACAAAATTTTACTTTTTGTAGAAAATCCCTCTCTTTTGGAAAACATTTAATGTGAGCTCTCTACAATTTCCGTGAATTAAAAAACCTCTCCTTTACAAGAAAAAAATGTATCAAAATTGATAACAGTTACTAAAAATTTTACGTCTTAAAATTTTACGGGTTTAACGCGTCTTGCTAAAGCTTACCTTTTCTACTTATAGATTGATCCAGAATTGTCTTGCATTGTCTATTCTAATTTTTTGATTTCCTCGGCTGGATAACATTGAAAACAATAATTATTGTTCAGAAAATATTTTTGAGAACTGAAAAATTTCATCTAGCTCCCGTTGTCTGAATTTCCATTTTCTATAAAGTCTATAAATTAATGATAGAATGCTTCGAATTTCAAGCAAAGATAATTTCTTGACTTTCTCCAAATATTATTATTAATCGTTGATAATAAGTTATGAAATATGGAAAAATTGTAATTAAAAAAAAAACATTTGATTAAATAAATATTTCACTGTATCATTACATTCTATAATATAGACGTCCAATTAATTAAGGAAATAAAATTTTCTTGAAGAGACTATGAATATAAGAAATTTTTGCAAAATTGTATTGTCTAAATTGTTTATTCAACTAATTGTTTCTTCGACATATTTAATTCGATAAGAGAAATTACCTCATTGAATAAAAACCTGGTTTAATAAAAATTCATCTGATAAATAAAACTGATGATTCATATAATGAGATGTGACTAAGATACAGGAGCTGGTATTCTGATGACTTGTTGAACTTGTCTTCAATAACATCAAAACGCTATTATTTTCTTTGATAAATGTACTTGAATTTATTTTTATTTTTATCAATATAATAAAAAATTAATTTCTCGTCTGTCGAAACAATAATTATTTTTATTTTTTCTTAATTTTTGTAATATATTATATTTGTAATATTATAATCATTTTTATAATATTTTTGAAAATCAGTGGAATTTTCAACTGGTTCATCCAGTTAAATTCAACGATTTTTTTCTTCTTTCAGTCAATTTGAAATCAAAGCAGATTAATTTACAATTAAAAATATGAATTGTTAACTAGATGAATCTTTAACAAAAATATTAAATTTTTAACAATATACTTTAACGTATCAAGTAGTTGAATTTTGAACCAGAAAGGCTAATTTCTCAACAATAAATAGGATAACTGATATTTCAACTGAAAAATATTATATTTTTAATAAAACAAAATTAATTTATCCGAAAAGAAAAATGTTCCACAAAATAGATGAATCCTCGGCGAAACAGATTTATTTTTAACCAAACAGTTTAACTTAACAACATATTTAAAGAAAAATGATTAAATCTTTACAAAAATATATAAATTTTCAATCATCTTTTAAACTATCTCGAATTATTTTTCGGATTGTGAAAACTCTTTAAAAATAAAAGAATTGCATTACAATTCCTTAGATTTTCTTTAGTGTTTTTTGGAAATATTGATCAATTTAATTAAAAAAATATTTTTTCATACCAAAAAATTATTCCTAATTTCCCTAGAATTCTCTAAAAAAATTTATTTTCTTATAAATTTTTATTCTTCTTAAAAAGCTCTACATTTGTTTTCGAAATCTTCCAATATTTACATTTTATTTTTATTTCTTTGAATTCGTTTTGAAAATTTTAAAAATTTGTTTATTTTTATTAAACCTTTCAAAATCCTTAAGTTTCAAAATTTATTTTTAAAATTTTTTCAATACTTTTAAATATATTTCAGAACTATGAAAAATTTTAAATCCCTTTTAATATTAATTGAATTCGTTTAAGATGATTAAGATTTTCGTTGACATTTTTAGAAAATTTTTTATATTTTCTCACATTTTCTTTTCAAATTAATTTTTTGTTAATAAAAAGTAATTTGAAATTTTCTCTAGAATCTTAAAACAAAATTTTTATTCTCGAGAAACATTTCAAAATTCTTTAAATACTTTTGTATTTTTGTGAAATATAAAAAAACTGTACATTTCGTTTAAAATTTTTTGAAATTATTTTAAATAATAAATAATTTTTGAATGTTACCAAATTTATTTGGGGAACTTGAATAATTTAACAATTTTTTTATAAATATTTTACACTCCTTTTTGAAATTTCACTAAATCTTTTGATATTTTTTTCGAGATTGTTATCAATTTTATTTAGGAAATATTTTTTTTAATAAAGCACCTTTTGAAACTTTTCTGGAAATCTTCAGAAATTCCGAAATATTTCCCAATTTCCTCAGAAAGCTTAAGAAAACTTTATTATTATCCTTAAACCATTCAAACTCCTTTAAAACCTTTATAAAATTTATTTTAAAATCTTTAAAAATTTACAATATAATTGCCTCAAAATGTTCAATGTTTTTTTAAACATTTTGGGAATTATTTTGGAATATTTTAGAATTTAAAAAAATATTATTTACAAATGTTTTGAAATTGTTTCTAATTTTCTCAGGAATCTAATGAAAAATATTTGTATTCTGTTGAAACAATTAAAAATGATTAAAAAGCTTCTTTTTCTAAAGCTTTAAAAATCTAAGTTTAACTTGGAATTTTTTGTAAATTTCTCCAGATTTAAATTATTTTTAAATTTCGTCACAACTCCTGAAACTTTAAAATAACTGTTAAAGTTATTGGCGTTTTTCCTGCAATGTAAAAAAAATGTTTAATTAATTGAATTTCCTTCGATTGTTTCATTTCTTTTTAGACAGTTACAGAAAATTTGTTGAAACTTTCTCTTAAAGATCCATTTTTTTGCGAAAGCTACAAAAATCCATTAAAAATCCATTGCAAATTCTTGAAAAGCTTAAAAAACTTAAAAATTTTATTTAGCTTTCTTAACAAATCTACATTTTCTTTCACGATTTTGAAAATCTTATTTTTTTATAGTTTTTAGAATATTCAGCAAGTTTAAAAAACTTGCATTTGTTTGAAGCCTTTTTAAATTCAAAATAATTTTTATTATCTTGAAAAATCTACATTTTATTCAGAAAAATTTGAAATCTTCTCAAGATTCAAATTTTTCTTGAATCCTGAATCTTTTAAAATAATTTATATTTTTATCTAAAATGTTGTAAAGCCCTAAAAAATTAAAAATATTATCTTAAAATCTTCTAGAATTTTACTCAATTTATTTTTAAATAATAAAAATTGAAAATTAATCTTTGGAAATAAATCCTCAATAATTAAAATTTTTTCAGAAATCTTACTATCCTGTACTGATATACAAAAATTATAGTGTAGTGTCCAAATGGTAAGAACATAATTTTTTTTTAAAATTGCAAAATAATTTACAATTAAAAGCTGCTCTTTCATAAATAATATTTATACATAATAAGAAACAAATAATATAATTAAATAAAATTTATTATTTCTAAATTTTTATTTAAAAAATTAATGCTTTACAAAATTGGTAATCTTTATTAAGAAATTAATAAACTGAAAAGCCACTAGAAGTCATACCAATACAAATTTTTAAGAAAGAAGTAAAAGTTGCGAAAATAAATTAATAGGGAAAAAAATTCTATAATTTAAGCTTCAAAATATTATGTCGGCTCTGCTCTTTCAAGAAAACATTCCTTTTTTTTAGGGTCAAAACTTACGAAAAACAATGATTTAAAAAATAGTTTCCGCATTTGATTTCTTTCTCACAGCGGCTTCTGATTAATTTTTAAATTAGTTAAGGCAAAAACTTTACCATTTCTAATTTTTCGAACTATTAAAAATCCTAAAATATATTTATTTAAAAAAATTTTTTCTAAAAAAAGTCTTATAATTATTCAATTTCAGAAATTTTCAAAACATTCGTAATAAGCAGTAGTAAAAAATTAAATCATAAACAATATTGCTAAACCAATCTTTTTCTAAGTTTCAACAGTTTTTCATTAAAAACGTTTTTTATTTGAAACTATATAAATAGAATTATTTTTTATGACACATGCATGATTTCAGAACTTTTCTCGAGTTACCATAAATTACCCGTAATATTACCATAAATGATCAAAATTAAAATAAATTTCCAGAAATTTATAAAAAAAAATTTAAATTGAATTTAAGATATTTCAATGAAATTTACCATATTTACTTGTCAAATGACCATAAATGACCAAAAATTTCCATAAATTACCGCAAATTTATAAACATTTATAAATTGAATTTTGAGTAGTTCATCTTCAGTTACCATACATTACCTGTACTATTAACATAAATTAAAAAAAATACTTAATAAATTACCAAAATATGAAATAAATTTCTAGAAATTTATACAAATTTTTAAAATTATATTTTGGGTAATTTACCTTAAATTACTGAAAATTACTTGTTATATTTCAATGAGTTATCTAAATGTTTAGTAAATTTTCGGAAATTTATAAAAATGTTTAATATCTAATGTTGGGTAATTTTCATAAATTTTCGAGAATTTATAGACATTTTAAAAATGAATTTTGGGTAATTTATCTTAATTTACAATAAAGAACCTGTAAGATTACCGTAAATTACCAAAAAAATTCCGGAAATTTATACAAGTGATTTAAATTGAATTTTCGTTGATTCAGGTAAGTTATCATACTCACCTATAAAATTACCATAAATGATTGAAAATTTTCATAAATGATCGAAAATTTTCATAAATTTGCGAAAATTTGTAGATATTTAAAAATTGAATTTTGTTAATTTATCTAGATTTACCATAAATATTCTGTAAGATTACCACAAATTAACAAAAAATTTCCGGAAATTTATCAAAGTGTTTTGAGTGGAATTTTTGTTTATTTATTGCAAGTAATTATATTTATATATTTATATTTTGGGCACTTTATGATAAGTTACCATATCTACCCGAAAAATGACTAAAAATTTCCTCAAATGTATAGACATTTTAAAATTTAATTTTGGGTAACTTCTCTTGAATTACCAAAAATTACTTGTAAAATTTCCATAAGTTACCAAAAAGTTTAATAAGTTTCCTGAAACTTATAACAATGTTTAAAATAGAATGTTGGGTAATTTTCATAAATTTCCGGAAATTTATAAACATTTTCAAATTTAATTTTGGATAATTTATCTTGAGTTTCTATAAATTACATGCAAAATTATCAGAAATTACCTGCAACATTACCATAACTTACTTGCAAAATTACCATAAATTACCAACAAATTTCATAAATTTCCGGAAATTTATGATTTTATATAGGATAATTACCATTCCTAATTTCGAAATAAATAGGAATTTTCTCGAAATTTTTGTTTTTTTATTTCAGCCAATTGGATTGAGGGCTATCGTAGAATTAAAATCTTTGGGAGAAGATGGAAACCCTGTTGATGGTGCTCGTGGAATTCTCACTTTAGAACAATTACCAAATGGTGTTAGAATCACAGGAACAATTAAGGGCCTGGCTCCAGGACTTCATGGTTTCCACGTCCATGAAAAAGGAGATTTAACAAAGGGTTGTGCATCTGCTGGAGCACATTTTAATCCATACATGGTAAGTTTACAAACATTTTAATAATAAATAAAAGGTTTGCTGTTCATTAGTTTAAGAAGTTTTAGAATTTTCCCATCAAGCTATTAAATAGCTACTCAAGTAGCTTAATGGAAACACACCCGACCGGCAATCGGAAGTTCTGTGGTTCGATTCCCAGCAGAGCGAAAGTAGAAGATCTTTTTTTTTCCGAAAAAATTTAATTTAAAAAAAGTTTAAGTTATAGCTCCATCTAGTCTTCAAAGTCCTTAATAAATTCTGTTATTCTCTGATGAGAATATAGATTACTTGAAAAATTGGAATCGTAACACCTGGCATGATAAGGCGTGTATTTATGAAGAGGTATTCTTTGTTTGATCTCTCTGGTAGCTTAATGGGAAAGCACTTGACGAGCAATCGGATGTTCTGTGGTTCGATTCCCATCGGAGTGAAAGGAGAAGATCTTTTTTTCATAAAAAATTTAATTAACAAAAAATATCAACTTAAGAATTTAGTTCCAACCAACACCCGATACAAGAACGGTTTCAGGCAGGGCTTACAGTGGCCTTGATGCTAAATTGGGAAAATCCAAACTTAAACCATCAGGACCGTGTGTACGATTTCTTTTTGATTTAGACGCATGACGCAACCGGATGCAACTATGCGCTGAGAGTGCGGTTCCAGGAGCATTAATTTTAGGGATATCGTAAATCGGGTGTTCTTATATCGGGAGTTGAGTGTACTGGCATTTTTAACAAAATAGTTGCATTTTGTAGACCAAAACACGAATTTTTTTAAGGAAGGTAAATTTTCCTACCAAAAGTTGAATGTTTGTCAACAGAGGTGAATTTTCAATCAAGAAAAATGACTTTTCAACTGAAAATGCTAAGTTTATAACCGCAACATAGAATATTTTTAAAAAATCAACCAGAAAGTTTGCTTTTATCTATCAAAGATGAATTTTCAAGGACATAATTTAAATTTGAACTAAAAAATAAAATTTTTAACAAAAATCGAAAACATTAATGCAAAAAAAACATAAATTGACAACAAAATAGTTAAATTTTTAAATAAATGTTTTTATTTTAAACAAAATTATTGTTAGCTAAATAGTTCAATTTTGAATCAAAGAAGTGAATTTTTATGTACAATTATGAATCATTATGGATAGACCGTTCATCTTTTTGGGTTCAAATTCATATTTATTGTTGAAAAAACCTTTTATATTGAAAATTTACCTATATGAAATTAAAATGCGTCTTTTTTTTTAAACTAATCTTTTTGGTTAAGATTTCATTTTCTTAATTAAAAATGTAATCTTTCTACTTTTGGTTAAAAATTGATATGTTTTAGGTAAAAACGCAACTATTTGTTTAAAAATCCATGTGTTTTTTTAAAAACTATTTTGTGGTCAAGCTTAATTTTTTTTAAATAAAAACTCTGTAGCCAGAATTTCAACTATTGTATTTTTTGTAAAAAGTAAATTTTTTATGTAAAATTAATCATTTCAGTTGAAAATTCATCTTCTTATTGAAAATTGATCCTTGTTTTGAAAATGCGTCTTTCTTCGTGAAAAATTAATCTCTTGGGTAAAAATTCATTTTTTAACTGAAAATTTAACTCCTCTATTTTTGGTTAAAAATTCTTTTTTCCATTTAAGAATTCAATCACCTCTTTTAAAAATTTTTTATTTTATTAAAACTTCATCCTTTTGATTAGAAAATTCATCACTGTAGTTAAAAATTAATCTATTTGGTTATAAATTTAAATATTCCTTTTCTTTGCAAATTGCATATATATGTTTTAAAACTCTTTTTTTCCTTTGATGTTATCAGCTTTTAATTTAAAAAAATATATTTTTGGCTTATTTTTCCAAATATCCACTATCAATATTATATTTTTGATTAAAAATAAAATATTAAATAATAATCATTTGCTTAAACTAAATTAATGAGCTTTTAATTTTTTTAAATTACAATTTAAAATAATCTGCCCACGAAAAAAAGGATCGAAAGCAAATTTTCAGATATAACTTAGAAAATATATTTTTTTTATTTAACATTTTATTGAACCGCGTGTGATTTTTCCAGAATTTAAATTTTTGATTGAAATTTTTTTTTCACGATAAAAACTTTATTTATTTTTATTTTTTATATTATCCTTCACGATTAAAACGAAAAATATGCGTCTACTCTAAGAATGGATAAAAAACAATTGTTGTCATACTTTTGAGATGAATAAGATTCATACAAATTAAAAATTAAAAACTTTTAATTTGAAAAATATAAAACTATAAACATTGGTAAAAAATACGACTATTTAGTAGAAAATTTACTTATTGTTTACAATTCTTATTTTGACGTTGGAATGTGAAATGGAATATTCTTTGGATGAAAATTTAAATAAAATTAAAGCAATTTAAATAAGATTAAAATTAAATTTAAAATCCTATTTGACGTCCAATAATCACATGAATGTGCAGAATTCCTAAAAATAAAACGAAGAATCTATTGAGCAAATTTGGACAACCACTATTAAATATTCGGATTGAAATTTAAAGAAAGATAAAAAAAAATCCTAAAAATGAAAAAAATGTTCTTTTTTGGACAAAAATAAAAGAGAGAAAAAAAGATTTTTTCTTTTTTAGGAATTTTTAAAATCTTTTTTTAAATTTGTATAGAAATATTGTATAGCGATTGCCCAAATTTAGTTCGCGGATTCTTCATTTAGGAATTCTGCACATTAACACATTTAAAAAAAACAATTTTAAACAAAATTTAAGAATTCCCAAAACAAAAGGTTGAATTTAAAAACAAAACGATGACTTTTTAAACAAAACAAAAAAATACTTATTTTGTATCGAAGAAGAACGTATTTTAAACAAAGCTCAAGAATTCGAAAACCAAAAAGTAAAATTTGAAAGTAAAACAGATAAATTTTTAAACAAAAAAAGACGAATGTTCAAAAAAACTCAAGAATTATAAAACCAAAAAGTTAAAGTTTCCACCAAGAAAGAGGAATTTTTAAACAAGACAAAAAGACATATTTTGTGTCGAAGAAAAACGAATTTTAAACAGAACTCAAAAATTCTAAAAACAAAAAGTTACTTTTGCAACTAAAAAAGATGATTTTTTAAACAACAAAAAAAGACTAATTTCGTACCGTATAAAAATGAATTTTTAACAAAACTCAAAAAGACTCATTTTATACAGAAAAAAACGAATTTTCAATGAACGTCAAGAATTCTACAAACAAAAGGTTGAATTTTCAACCCAAAGGATGAGATTTTAAACAAAAAGACTAATTCTCTACAAAAAAACGTATTTTTAACCAAATTCAAGAATTCGTAACAAAAAAATTGAATTTTCAACTAAAAAAGATTAATTTTTAAACAAAAAGATCAATTTATAACTTAAAAACAAGAATTTTCAATCAAACTCAAGAATCGTAACACAAAAAATTGTTCAATTTTTAGGAAAGTAGTTCAATTTTAAAGCTTATTTGTTAAATTTGTAACCAAAAACGTTTTAAACAAAAATATAATTTTTGGAAAAAAACAACAAAATTTTAACTAAATTCAAGAATTCTCGATTAAAAAGGTGAACTTTTAACTAACAAAGATGAATTTTCTAACAAAAAGATTGATTTTCAAGTTCTAAAATCTTTAATATTTAAGCATTTTCATTTACAAATCCTTAACATTCAAAAGATTTTAGATTCAATTAATTTAGAATATTTAGAATTAAAAACTTGAAAAAATCGTCTAAATTTAAGAATGTTCTTTTATATAAATAACAAATTGAAAATTTTTTCATATTAACAATTTACAATTGGAAATTATGGACATAAATTTTGAGTTTTACAGTTAGAAATTTGTAATTTAATTTTGTAAATTAAAAATTATATAAATTATAAGTTTAACAAAAAATAATCCGTAACTCAGATAATTTGATTTTGAATGGGGGAGGGTCGGTAAGGCCGGTTTTTGGCCTAATTTATTTTTGGACCAAAAAATCTGAAAAAATCATGGTAGTATCTTATAAGTATCCCGAGTCGATTGCACGCTAAACGGACTACCCTCCACCCCCCAGCCACCCCTACAAATATAGGAAACACCACTACCCACCAACTGTATTTTCGAGAGATTTGACACTCTTAAACATGTATTCTGAGGTTGACTCGGGTTTCCTATGGTTTTCGGGGTCGCCGAATACAAATCTGGCGTCCTTTGACTTTTATCGCGTCAGGTTCAAGGTCACTGAAAGGTCAAATCGAGAGAAAACGGTTAAAAAATCCAAACAAATACGTTATAGGTTTTTGGAGTCGCTAATTACGAATCTGGCTTCAGGTTCAAGGTCATGACCTTGAACCTGATGCGATAAAGGTCAGCGGACACCAGGTTCGTAATCAGCGACCCCAAAAACCTATAACATATTTTTTTCAATTTTTTTACCGTTTTTCTCGATTTGACCTTCAAATGACCATCAAATGACCTTGAACCTGAAGCGATAGAGTTCAACGGATGCCAGATTCGTAATTAGCGACTCCAAAAACCTATAACGTATTTTTTTGGATTTTTTTA
>NC_046664.1:23617776-23621433 GCF_010883055.1 Belonocnema kinseyi
AATCGACTCGGGATACTTATAAGATACTACCATGATTTTTTCAGATTTTTTGGTCCAAAAATAAATTAGGTCAAAAACCGGCCTTACCGACCCTCCCCCTTTCTTTAATTTTTAAATTTTAGAGCTAAAACTTGACTTGATTTTCAAAATCATCCAACTACAAGTATCTTTATTTTTTAATTTTATGAATAATAAAGTTTGCGGTAGATTTAAATGATAAATAAATTTTTTATTTTAATATTTAAATTCATAGGTTTTTTAAAATGAATTTTTCATTAAAGGTAATGGTAAAATAACAATAATTATAATATTTAAATCTAAGTTGATTCTAAGAAGTTTTTAAGAAATGAAATCTAGAATGAAGAGCGGCAACTTTTGAAATAATTAAATACTGGATTTAATTGCGTCGGAATAAAATCATATTATAAAAATTTTTTTATACACCAGTCATTAGAAAACGATTTGAGTGATGTTTAAAGGAAAATAGAAATCAAATAGGACGGCTTCCATTTAAGTGGCGTCATTAAAGATGATGTAATTTTTAGAATACGATTTATACTCTGTACAGCTCCTGTGTTTTTATAATTATGTGATGCCATCTAATGATAACTAAATCACAATTAAAAGCGAATCTCAACTCATTTTCGTTTGTATTCGTTAATTATCATTTTTTCATGCAATAATCTTTTGTTTATACATTTTTTTATTACATCAAACCTATTTTATGCTGAGTTCTTTTTTATATTTCAGATGATTTTTTCCATTAAATTTTTTTAAAATTTTTGTAAGTATTTTTTAAAAGTGAACTATAATGTTTTTTATGTAAAATAAAAAAAATTATTCGCAACAAGATTGTAATATTTGATATTTCTGCCAAAGAATATTTTTATTTTCAATAAAAATCTGTTAAATTAAATCAATAAAAACGAGTTATCAACAAAAGAGTTAAATTTTTAACCAAGCAATAGTTCTTATTCAATAAAAAAGAATCTCATTCAAAATTTTCAATTTTTAAATTACAAAGACACGTTTTTGAAATAAAGTTGAATTCACATAAAAAATCATTCTCTATTAAAATAATTTCATTTTCGACTGAGACGAGGATATTTCAATAAAATAAATAAATTTAACGAAATTGGTTAAATTATTAACCATAGACATAAACTTTCAATTCTCTATCATTCTCTATTAAAATAATTTCATTTTCGACTGAGACGAGGATATTTCAATAAAATAAATAAATTTAACGAAATTGGTTAAATTATTAACCATAGACATAAACTTTCAACTAAAATGATGCATCTTTAATACAAAAATTAATTTTCCAACAACTTGCCTTCAAGCAGAAAAAAAGCAAATTTTTCACTAAAAACAGAATAGTTTAATTTTTAGTTCAATAAATAAGATTTTAAGTAAAAAGACAATTTTTTAATTTAAAAAAATGCTGTCAATACAAATAGACTTTTTATCAAAAACATTAAATACAACAAATAAATTTTGAAACCCAAAATTTAGATAAATTTATAGTTAAAACAATTAATTAAACAAAAATAACATTGCATCAAAGAAATGAATTTTCAAGCAAAGAGTCAAATCTTCTCACAAACAGGATAATTATGATCAAAATAAATAAATTTTCAGCTGAAGATTTAAATTTTCAACTAAAGATAAATCTTAAATTAAACATAGAATATTTAAATTTTCAGTTGAAAAATAATGTTGTTTAAATAATTAAATTTGTTTCAAATAAATGAGGAATTTGGTTTTGTTTTCGTTTTTTAATAAAAATCGTTATTGTTGGAAACTGGATCATTTTTGTTTGAAAATTAATATCTTTTGATTTAGGATTCAACTATTTTTTTTAAATTCTTCTTTTTTCATTTTATTGAATTATTTCTGATATAAAATAAAAATATTTTTGTTTGAAAAACTTTTGTTAAAAAATTAACTATTTTCTTGATAATTCTTTCCTTTTTGATAGAAAATTAATTGTTAAACTGAGAATTGATATATTACATTTTTTGTTTTGATTGAAGATTTTCCATTTTTGCTCAAAATTAATTTTTTGTTATTAAAAATTTAACTATTATGTTGAAACGTCTTTTTTCGGTTGAAAATTAATTTGTTTAGTTGAAAGTTTAATTAGACTCTTGTTGAATGGAAATTAATCTTTATTTTGTAATTTCATTTTTTTTCAATTTCAAATAAAATGTAAAAAATGTATTGTTTTAGCTGGAGATTCCTAATTTAATTTTGAAATTGATCTATTTATTCGAAAATATAACTATTTTGTCGTATTTTTTGTTGTTGATCAAAATATGAACTTCAAATAGAACTATTCATTTTGCTTGAAAATTTATCTATCATAATTGCGAATTAAAACTTCGTTATTTTAGAAGAAGATTCACCGCGTTAGTTAAAAATTTAACAATTTTGCTTAAAAGTTATTATTTTTTCCTTAAAAATGAATTATTTTATACTAAAATATAGCCATCACATTTTTATTAAAAATGTATCTTTTCTGGAAAATTTTTTTCGGTTGAAAATTCATCTTCTTGCTTGAAAATTTTACTCTTTTGTTCACAATTCGTCTTCTTCGTAGAAAATCAATCTTTTTGTTTAAAAATTCATGTTAAAAATAATGTATTTAGTTAAACTTTGAAATATTTGTATAAAAATTCTTTTATTGGTAAAGATTAATTTTTCAACCTGAAATTTATATATACGAGTACCATATTTGGAAGAAAATGTATTTTGTTAGTAAATAAATTTTATCTTTGAATTGAACTATTTTTTGAATTTTCAAAAATATATTTTTTAGTTGAAATATTAGTTATCTGTTCAAAATTAATTTCTTGTATTATTAATTTTTTAATTCGAAATAGATCAATTCAATTTTTGGTTAATAATTAATCTTTTTAGTTAAAAATTCCTGTTTTTGGTTTCAAACTAATTTACTTTATTCAAAATGCAATATATTTCTACTTGAAATACAAAGAAATTAAAAGAAAGTTAATTCAAAGGTTTTGGGAAATTTTCTAATGTCCGCTACCCCACTGGTGTTTTTCAGACAAGAGTCGCAATTGTTCCTCACTAAACCGAGAGTCCAGTGTAATTAAAATTGAATTGAAAATCAATAAAGAAGAATTAAAATTTCAATTCCTAATGTATTAAATTTCTTAAATTTTAAGTTCCTGGGTTGCTCATAACGCATTGCAACTTAAGCCTCGCGGGATTTTAAAATTTTAATTGGGAAATTTAAGAATATTTTAAAAATAGATCGTAGGATTGTCCTTAATTCCCCAGGTATTCGTACACCCGACTCTCGGTTTATCCTTAGTGTCGGAAGTTTCGTACAAATAGCATTATTTCTAAATCGGAAGTGTCGAAACGTAAACAGTCAGGGCCGCCTAAAACATTTCCAATTAGAATGCGTAATATTGCGCAATCTCCATATGTGAGTACCCGCGCACTGCGCCTTTCCGTTACGCTACTGGTGTTTTCAGACAAGAGACACAATTGTCCCTCACTAAACCGAGAGTCGAGTGTAATTAAAATTGAATTGAAAATCAATAAAGAAGAATTAAAATTTCAACTCCGAATGTATTAAATTTCTTAAATTTCAAGTTCCTGGGTTGCTCACAACGTACTGCAACT
>NC_046664.1:23621533-23662414 GCF_010883055.1 Belonocnema kinseyi
TTCGTACAAATAGCATTATTTCTAAATCGGAAGTGTCGAAACGTAAACAGTCAGGGCCGCCTAAAACATTTCCAATTAGAATGCGTAATATTGCACAATCTCTATATGTGAGTACCCGCGCACTGCGCCTTTCCGTTACGCTACTGGTGTTTTCCGACAAGAGACACAATTGTCCCTCACTAAACCGAGAGTCGAGTGTAATTACAATTGAATTGAAAATCAATAAAGAAGAATTAAAATTTCAACTCCGAATGTATTAAATTTCTTAAATTTCAAGTTCCTGGGTTGCTCACAACGTACTGCAACTTAAGCCTTGCGGGATTTTTAAATTTGAATTGGGACATTGAAGAATATTTCAAAAATAGATCGTAGGATTGTCCTTAATTCCCCAGGTTTTCGTACACCCGACTCTCGGCTTATCCTTAGTGTCGGAAGTTTCGTACAAATAGCATTATTTCTAAATCGGGAGTGTCGAAACGTAAACAGTCAGGGCCGCCTGAAGCGGTTCCAATAAGAATGCGTAATATGGCGCAATCTACGCATGTGAGTACCCGCGCACTGCGCCTGTCCGCTACGCTACTGGTGTTTTCAGACAAAAGTGACAGTCGAGTGTACTTAAAATTGAATTGTAAAGCAATAAAGAAAAATTAACATTCTTATTGGTTCTTTAATAATTTCCCGAAATTTTGATTTCGTAGGTCGCACATGGTGCACCCAGCGATCCACTACGCCATGTTGGTGACCTGGGCAATATTCAAGTGGGCGAGGATGGAGTGGCGCAGGTCGATGGAACTGATCATTATTTGACCCTGATGGGTGTCCGTGGTGCCATTGGAAGAGCACTAGTGATACATGAAAAAGAAGATGATCTGGGACGTGGAAGAACTGAAGACAGTCTCAAAACCGGATCAGCTGGTGCACGTGTTGCCTGTGGTGTGGTTGGATTTACTTAGTATTAAACAAATAAAAATATGAGAAATATAGTATATATTTATAAATAGATTTGGTATTGGCGGTTTGTAACCTAAACCCTATTTTTACTGCATTTGTATATTTTTTCTCAAAGATGTGCTCAAATTAACTATAAAGTAGTTTTTGTATTTTTATGACTTTAATCATTTTTATAATAAATCATTTTTACGACTTAAACTCATATTTATTATCAAATGAACATAGTATAGTATTTTCTCCTGATGGAGGAACCTTTGTGGTGGTGAAAATTTAAAAAAATATTTTATCTATTTGAAAAAAAATTTCCTTGATTAAATATAGTAGACCCTCGATTATCCGGCCTTCGATTATCCGAGGCTCCGCGTTATCCGAGGCAACGGGACTCATCCAATCACTCCGCATTAACCGAGCTGTATGCTCGGATAATACGGAGAATCATTAATAAATTTTTGCATTTATTTTTCCACTTAAAATATATCCAAAATAGATAACTCTTCCGAATTTTATACTTGTTCCGTATTATCCGACTTTTCGCTTATCCGAGGTATCTCCTCCCCAAATTACTTCGGATAATCGAGGTTCTACTGTAATGTCTAATAACATGTTCTCAACTTTAAATAACTTCTTTTTTGTGCTATTCTATAATATACTCTATATGATTTTTTTATAATTAATAAAAATTTTGATTCTTAACCGAGTACTTGGGAGAAATAAGTTTTGAAGAACAAGAAAAAATCTACCTGAACCAGGATTTTTGGCCAAGGCATTGAAGGTTGAATTTTACAAATTTTAAAATTCTCAAAAATTTGAACTTTTTAATTAAAGAAAAATTCATAATTGAAAATATCAAAATTGTGCTATTTAAAACACTAGAATTATTCACAGAAATTTGGTATTCTATTCCTTTTTTTAAAATTTTTAATGTAATATCTAAAAATGGTTCAATTTATAATTTAAGATAAAAAAAGATCTTTTTAAATTAAAAATATATCATTGGGAGGTTTCAAAGGTGAATATTTATATTAAATAATGCAGTAATAATTAAACGATTGAAAATTCAAAAATTAAAAATTTATTGATGTGTGTGTTTAAAATTTAAAAATCTATTCTTTAATTCTAAATCAAAATATAAGTTATTCACTAATGGAATAATTTTAGAGTTCTGAATTATCCTTATCAAAGCTAAATTTCGAATAAATGTTCAATTTTCCTTTTATAAGTTTTAATTTTTAAATTAAAATTAATAGCAAATTTTGAAAATTGATATTCTTCAAACGATTTCAATTTACTTTAAATCAATTAAATTTTAAGAATACAATTTTATTATTTCACACAGTAAATATAACGATAAATTCTTTTTTTGTTTGTTAAAAATTTGTTCATCAATTTTAATGTAGAGTTATAATTTTTTATATCATTTCAATTTCAAATTCTCAAATTTAAAAAGCTGTAAAATTTAAAAATTTAATTCAGCTTTTCCATTAAATTTGTTAAATTTTAATTGCTTTGAATTGAAAATTTCAACCAGTTTTTAATTTTTAATTCATTCAATTTTAAGCGCTTTTGACGTTAAAATATTCAATAGAAATTTTATTGAACTCTGAGAATATTGAATTTTTTAAAAGTTTTGAAATGGTTCTATTTTTTAAATTTTAATCTGAAAACATTGAGTTTAAAGATTTTTTATTTGAAAATGAAATTGTTCAATTTTGAACGCTTTAAGTTAGAATTTATACAGTTTAAAATAATTTTAAATAAAATTTTCAAGATTTGGTGTGAAACTTTTCAATTTTCGAAGCTTTCGATTAAAAATTTTTCAATTTAAATTTAACGAGAAAAGGTTATAAGTTCACATGGGGAAGAGTGAAGTTTAATCAAAACAATATGAATTAAAAAAATTTAATATTTGATATTTCAACCAAAAATAAATTTAATTTTAAATACCATTCCGTTGAATTTTAAACCAAACAGAAAAAATTTTCAACAAATAGTTCAATTTGGTACAAAAATAATAGAATTCCTAACCCGAACAGTTAATAAAGTTTCAACTCAAACATATCAATTCTGAAGAGGAAAATTTATTTATGGCGATATGGTACAATTTTTAACTGAAACCTATGACTTTTCAAATAAAAACTAAATTTGTTAATTTACAAAGTAAAAAATTGATTTTCAATAAAAGGAATATTTACAAATTGGTTTAATTGCAACTAAGCAGGTAAATTTTCAAACAAAGGTAAAACTTTGCTACCAAGATGGACGAATTTTCAACGGAATATATCAATTTTGCACTGAATAATTCAATTTGAATCTAAAAATGATCAATTTTCAATTAAGAATTAATTAGTTGAAGTTTCTGTTTTAAGAATTATTCTTATTTGGAATAAATTTCAGTTCCATTATAAATTTGTAAGAAATTAAAAGTTAAATTATTTTAATTTTAAACAGTTTAAAAATCATGAAAATGCTTCGAAATTTCATTTTAAATTCTTGAAATATCTACATGCTGTTTTAAATTTAATCTTTTTTTTTAAATTCTGCCAAAATAAAGAAATTTTGTCTCCTATTAAATTTTTTAAAATCATTTTGAAAGTTTAAATTAATTTTGAATTTTTTTAAAATTTTCTAAATATCTCTTTGACTTAATCGATTTTTTTCTAAGAATAAAAGGTGTGCAATTGTTATTTATATATTGAAATTCAACAATTTTACCTACAAATTAAATTTGGTTAAATAGAAAAATTGAAATTGTAACGTTAAAAGTTTAGTTTTTTTTTAGTTTTTAAAATTTAATTTATAATAACGGATTTTAAACAATCCTTCAGATATTTCTAAATATTAAGTGAAATAAAATAGTTTCTGAAGCTTCAATAGAGTGTTCACATTTTTTTAACTAATGAGACTTTCCAATTAAAACAGTTTAATTTTTAACTCTAAAAACTGGATATTTTAAAATTGTGATCTGATTTTTTAAAAGAATTTTTTTAAAATCATGAATTAATTCAGATTTCATCAACTAAAAATTTTTTTATCAATAATCTTATATTAAAAATCCATCTGCTTGTAAAAAATGTTATTTTTTAAATAAAAACGCAGCTGTTTGGTTGAAAATCTGGATGAAAGTTTAACTTTTTAAAGAAAAGTTTGTAGTTTTTTATTAAAAATTCATCTTTCTTGGATAAATTGCAACTATTTGGTAGAGCACTGAAATATTTTGTTAAAAAATGAATCCATTTTTGTTAAAAAATTCGTATTTTTGGATTGAAAATTCCAGTTTTTGCTGTAAAAACTTATTTTTTTGTTGAAAAATTCAATTTTTTATCTTGCGAAGTCAATTGGAACCTTTTTTCGATGAAAAAACATTTTTTTTAAATTAAAAATTCTTCTGCTTTAAGAGAAATTGCATCTTTTTTTTAAATAAAAATGCAACTATTGGTAGAAAATTCAACAATTTTGTGAAAATGCTATCCTTTTTGGTAAAAAAATGGTTTTGTTTTTTTAGTTTGAAAATTCAATTTTTTCGTAGACAATTATATTATTATTATTATGTTATTCAACTAATTTGTTTAAAAGATTTGGTTGATTTGGATAAAAAATTAATTATTTTTTTCACAATTAATTTTTTTTATTTGAAAATTCAACTACTTGAGCATAAGTTAAAATACATGGTTAAAAATTTATTTTTTGCATGGAAGGATCATGTGCTTGATTGAAAATTTAAGTTTTCAATGAAAAATACTTTTTTTTTTGTTTAAAATGTAACTTTTTAATTTTTTAAAGATTAATATTTTTCAGTTAAAAATTCGTGTTTATTGTTCAAAATAATAATTTATTACTTTCAATTTTGATTTTTGTTCGTTAAAATTGCATCAGTTTCGTCAAAACTTAATGTTTTGCTGAAAGGTTTTGTTTTTTTGTTTAAAAAATTCAATTTTTATAGAGAAAGACTTGTATTCTGATTTGAAAGTTCAATAATTTAGCTAAACTTTTATTTATAAAAATTTTTTAAAATAATTTTAATTTTTTTTTTATTGAAATATAAACTATGAAATTTTTGTATTGGAAATGTCTTTTTAGGTTATGTATTCAACTGATATGTTAAAAATATAATTATTTTGTTGTAAAGCCATTTTTTATAGTAAAAAAGAAATTTTTTGTGTGAAATAAATTAATAAATTGAAAATGAAAAATTAATTGAGAGAAAATCAGGGAATTTTGAAAAAGTTTTTGGTTTGTCATTTCTCCGGTAGAGGGACTATGAGCGATGTAAACTAACTAAATCTGAATTCGCGCGTCCAAGTTTTCCGAGAGTGGGGACTCCTTATACTACTTCATGGTTTTAATGTTTTAATGCTCAGTTTTGAGGTTAAGTGTAAAAAATTTGTTGCATCACTTGAAAAAATCTATAATTATTTAAAAAAATATATATTCAATGCTTTGTATTAAATAAATTTGAAATTAATGTTTGACGATCTTGTAGAATTTAACAAATAGCAATTACTGAAAGGCAGCTGAATTATGTGTACGATTGTATGTATGTGTGTATAAATACTACTTTTATTTCATTGAAACATGTAATAAAAATAGCAAAAAAAGCTATATTTTTCCTATCCCTGCGAATTGGCCCTGAGTTGACCTATAGCCTGAGGGGTTCGTGTAACTTGAGATTATCATCTAGCACTCCCAGAAATGAAGGCTGGTCACAAACCTGACTGACATACTTAAATGCTATGTACTTTTCCTTTTATATTTCAGATTCAGTTGCTTTGAATCGCATAAATGAAATTCATTATTTTAATTTAAAAAATTTGACAAAAATAAATAAAATAATAGATAACAAATTCGACTGTGGAATTCAAGGAAAAATAAATGCAGTGTAACCCTTAAATAGCCCTTCCTTCTATAACCCTTCCGAAAATCTACGCCGCGCTGCAGGTAGGTGTAACAGGAGCTGTGCGGGGTGCGCAGGATCTGCGGTTTTCATTTAGGCGATCATTCAGGCGTGAACAAACAACAACTGAGCGCGCTATAATGAGTTAGTTCCCACTCGCCGTCAGCCCCAAAATCGGCGCTATAGTAGAGTTTCACTGTATTCAAATTGGAAAATTCCGAAAATTATAGGGACGTCTGAAGCATAGGAACAAATAAAATTTCCGACTCAGGGAAAATCCCGAATTGAAAAATTTACGAATAATAAATTTCCAGAATAATTAAATTTTTGTATACGAAAATACTCTAATTTTATAATGATAAAATTCCTGAATAATAAAATGCTAGGAAAATAAAATATTTGACTTCGAATATTCCCGAAATTTTGGGACTACTTTAAGTTTAAAAATTACCAAATTATGAAATTTGCGAAATAGAAAATTCAACAATTATGAAATTCCATAATTATTGAAATTCCAAATTATAAAATTTCCTAAAGAAAATTGCCAAATCACAGAATATCCGAACTAAAAATTCTGAAATAAAATTCCTAGAAAAAAATGGTCGAATTACAAAATATTCGAAAATGGCCGAATTATAACATATTTATTCTTGAAAATGATTCAATTATAAAATCCTGCAATGATTAAAATCCTGAATAGTAAAATTCCCATAAGAAAATTGCCAAATTATAAAATATTTAAACCAGAAAATTATTAAAGTATAAAATTCTCCTATAATAATAATAATTTATGAAATATCTGCACTTGAAAATTCTCGAATATTAATTCCTCATCATTTAATTTCTGAGTAATAAAATTCCTCACAGGAAATTGCCGAATTATAAAATATTAGAACAAGAAATACATTGAATTATAAAATTATTTGAGTATCAAATTCCTGTATAATGAAATTCCCTGTAGAAAATTGCAGAATTATAAAATATTTGAACTAACAAATTATTGAATTATAAAATGCGTTAAATATTAAATTCTCGACAAATAAAATTCCCCACAGAAAATTGTCAAACTATAAAATATTATTACTATAACATTATTTACT
Organism: Belonocnema kinseyi; assembly: GCF_010883055.1. Lineage (NCBI taxonomy): Eukaryota > Metazoa > Arthropoda > Insecta > Hymenoptera > Cynipidae > Belonocnema > Belonocnema kinseyi. The sequence goes on from NC_046664.1 coordinate 23,628,476, forward strand.
TAGAAAGTTTATTAATCATTAAATTCCCGAATAATAAAATTTCAGAAGAATAATATTCCCATCTGAAAATTGCTGAACGACAAAATATTTGAACCTTAAAATTCCTGAATGATAAAATTTTTTGCGGAAAATGGTCGAGTTATAAAATATTTAAACTAGAAAATTAATTAATTGTAAAATTTCTTAAATATTAAATTCCTCAAAGAAAATTGGCGAATTATAAACTATTCATACGAATCAATTTTTGAATAATAAAATTTCTTAAATTTTAAATTCTTAAATAAATAAATTCGGGAAAAAATTTCTGATTTATAAAATATTTGAACTAGAAAATTATAAATTAAATTATAAATTATATAAAATATGCGTACTAGAAAATTTCCAAATGCTAGAATTCCAGATGGAAAATTTCGATTTATAAAATATTCGTACTTAAAAATTCCCGAATAATAAATTCCTTAATATTAAGTTTCAGAATAATAACATTGAGTGTTTGGGTGCAAGAAAGGCCTACTTGAATTTTTCGTGAGGTCGAAAGCCGAGTCCAGTCTAGTCACGTGACTAAGCTGCTCGCGAGATAAAACAGTGCGAAAGAAAAATTTATCCGTAATAAAAAACGAAACTGGGTAGTTGCAGCAAAATTCTATTTTAAAACTCTAGACTAAATTACATTCAGATAAGAAATTAAAAAGTGACTTCGAAAATAAGAGGTACTCCATTATTTTTGTTTAAATTCGACATTAATTGCCCTCAACTAAAGATTTGAACCAGACGTTCCAATTAAAAATCAATTTTACTGATATCACAAACACTTATTTTTATTTATCGAATATCGAGACATCTCTTTGGTGCCTGGAATTTTCATTAACAGAGATGAATTTGGAAACAAAAATATACCAACTTTTGTTTGAAAATTTAATTATTTTATACAAAGTTATTCTATTTTTCTAGTCATATTTTTTGGTTTAAGTTAATTATTTTCAATGGGAAAGGCAACTATTTCATTTTTGGTTGAGAATTAAGTTCTTTTGGTTAACAATTCTACTATTGGTTATAAATTTAATTATTTTGTTTGAAATGTAACTACTTTGATCAAAGGTCAGCTTTTTGGGTCGAAAATTCAACTGCTTTGTTTCAAATTCGTCGTTTTGGATTACCTCTCCTTTTGGATTAATAATTAGTTTGTCGTTTGAAGTCATATTTTTATTGAAAATTCATCTTTAACGGTTGAAATTTTATTTTTTATAAAGTTTAATTTTTATATTTTCGATTCCGAATGTATCTGTATTGGTTAAACATGTAATTATTTTGTTGAAAGTTAATCTATTTTGTAAAAATTCAACAAAATGAAATTAAAGTCATCTATTTTCACTGAAAATTCATATTTTGTGTACAATTTTGCTAAAGATTCATATCTTTTTGATTAAAATTGACCGTTTTAATTTGAAAAGTCATTAATTGAAGGGGCGAGTGCAAAATTGTTCAAATTTAAGTGTTGACCATCAATACTTGTGGACTATTTTATTGCGCATCTTTTTTGTACGACAAAAAGATTCAAAGTTTTTTTCGTTTTTTAGTTATTTTAGGAAAACAACAATTTTCACAAAAATGAATCAATACTTTTTTGCATTTAACTCTCCAGATTTTTGTCGGGAATTGATATTTTGAAAAATGAAGATTATGTACGGCGTGCTAACTCCCCCCCCCCCGCCCCCTGATGGCAAAAGATTTAAAACTTCTTGAAAAAATTTTTTTGATCTTTAAGGAAGATTTTTCTCACAGGAAGTTGTGAAAATTCGAAACTTCCTTACACAAATTTCTTGTTTATATACGACGTTGGTTCAAATATGATCGAGACAAATACTCTGTCACGTTTATTTACCATCGAAAAAAATTACAGTTTTTCTAGGTATTTCCCCTCACAAGTTACGCATTTTGCCCACCTTTCAGGAAGTTTTTTGATCCCAGTATCGAAGAATTCCTTGGGAAACTCGGACAGCCATGTGCGCACGAACTTCTATACCTCGTCGTCGGTGTTGAATCTTTGACCTCCGAGGGCTTCGTTCAGTGACCCAAACATATGGTAGTCGCAGAGTGATAAATCAGGACAGTGTGGGGGGTGTTCCAGTACCTCCCACCCCAATTTAGATATTGTATCGAACGTGAGACGCGCGGTATGAGGACAGGTGAATTTTTGCTCGAACTTCAACAGTTGAGGAATCCATCGCGCCGTTACTTTGCGATATTGAAGGTGTTCGTGGATGATAGACTCTACACAACCAATGCTGATGCCGAGTTCAGCCGAAATGTCTCGAACATTCATCCTACAATCCTCCAAAATCATTTGTTCTACGCGGCGAATGTTGTCTGGTGTCATGCTGGTTCGCGGTCGAAGATCATGCGGCTCATTCTCGACGGTTTCGCAGCCATTCTTGAATGCTTTGGCCCATTTAAACATGGCAGCTCTACTCAGACACTCACTACCGAACTGATTTCGCAAAGGTAGAAAAATTTTCGTGTTTTTAACGCCTTCCCACACTAAGAAACGAATGACAATACGTTGCGCAACGGCGGTAGACACTTGACGTTCACTCATGTTCGTAGCACGCGCGTGAAACATGCGCTCCCGACGAAAACTATGCAACGATCTTCAAAACATACATGCGCGCCATCTACAGCGTTTGTCTCGATCATATTTGAACCACCCTCGTACATGCATCCCAGATTTCGAAGAAAATATTTTTGAAAATTCACTACACAGCTCTGAAATGTTTTTAGAGTAAGATAATCACTCCAGCAGTCGTAGAATATGTTAAAGAATGTTACATAACATTTTTAAGAAAAATATCAATTCCCGAAAAAGATCTGGTGAGTTTAATGCAAAAAAGTATTGAATCTTTTTTCGTTGAAACTTTTCGTTTTCCTTAAATAAATAAAAAACGAAAAAAACATTGAATTTGTTTGTCGTTCAAAAAATATGCGCAATAAAATAGTCTACAAGTATTGATGGTCAACATTCAAATTTAAACAATTTTGAAAATTTGCTCAGTGGGAAATAATTCTCCGTGCGTTCGAACGCTAAGGTGGTTATTGCGTTGGAAGACTTATTTTTTTATTCAAAATTCATCTTTTTTGGTTGAAAGTTAATTATTTTTATTTAAAATGCTTACTATTCTCAGTGTGGCCACACTCGGAAGAATCTGAAAAAAAAACCGAGAGAAAAATTTTACACCGGAAGATTTTGCATATTTCATAATTCATGCAATATTCATAATTCTGCAATTTTGAAAGGTATAAATGGCAGTGACTTTCTTTTATAGAAGTCACATTCTTTAGTAAAAAAATCTATGGCGTCGTTTTGAATGTCACTTGATACTACATGATATGATATCTATTAATAATATATTTATCACTTTTGAAAGTTCTGTAATTTTAATTTAAAATTAATTTTTAATAATAAATAAATAATAAATAAATTTTTGGAGGTTTCGAATTTGAAATTTCACAGTATTGTTCCAAATAACAATATTTAAAGTATCAGAACAAGTCCACTCTTAAATATTAAAAAAAATTTTATATTAAAATCTTAGGTAGGCAGTTTTGAATTTAATAATTTTAAATGTAAATATAAAGCAATTTCGAATTGAAAATCTTAAAATTGTACAATTTCAAAAATTGGAATCATAGCAATCTAGTTTTGTATTTTTTTTAAATTTTCAACTTCAAATGTAAGGTCTTAACATTTTTTTATTTTCAGTCGAAGAATTAAATACATAAATAATTTTAAATTGCAAAATATTTGATTCCAAAATTTCGAGATTTTAGACAAATTTGTCTAATCATCTTTACTGTCAAATAATAATTTTTTTATGTTATGATAATTTAAAATTCTAGAATTTTCGAAGCTTTGGCTGTAAAAGAATCATTTTAGTTTTTAATTTCAGATTGTCAAATTTTAATGGCTTTGAATTTTAAATTATTTAATTTTGAACGCTTTTAATTATAAAAAATACAATTTCAATTCCTCTGAATTTTAAATTATCTAATTTCTAAAATTTGAATCTTGAAGTATTAAATTTTTAATGTCGTGATTTTTTCATATTTTCGAAATTTTAACCTGAAATCCTCCAATTTTGATTCTTCAATCAAAATAAAATTGTTTAATTATTAGCGATTCGAATTAGAAATTATTGAATTCAACTTATCTCGGTTGGGGCCATCCCAATAATAGTTAAATTTTCAAATATAAATAACTAACTTTCAACCAAAAAATATGACTTTTTAACAAAATAATTAAATTTTTATTTAAAAGAGATCGATATATTCGGAACCGAAAATATTATAATAAAACTTTAGAAAAAATTAACTTTAAAATTTATTATCAATCAAAAAATTAATTATAACTCCAAAGGGACAGATTTTCCTAAAAGACGAATTTGAAACAAATCAGTTGAATTTTCGACCCAAATAGCTGACTTTTGATAAAAGTAGTTACATTTCAAACAAAATAATTAAATTTATAACCAAATAGTAGAATTTGATAAATAAAAATAAGTGTTTGTGGTTTCAGTAAAATTAATTTTTAATTGGAAAGTCTGGTTCAAATCTTTAGTTGAGGGCAATTAATGTCGAATTTAAACACAAATAATCGAGTACCTCTTTTTTGAAGTCACTTTTTAATTTCTTATGTAAATGTAATTTAGTATAGAGTTTTAAAATAGAATTTTGCTGCAACTACCCAATTTCTTTTTTTATTACGGATACATTTTTCTTTTGTCAAATTTTTCTTAATGAAAAATAAATGAGTCAACAGAGAAATGTTGTGAAACATGGTTCTGTCAAATATGAAAGAGCACCCAACCGCTCAATTCCTCGCAAAAAATTGGCAAATTATAAAATATTCGTTCTCGAATATTTGCGAATAATAAATTTCCGTACAGAACATTTCGAATTAAAACATAATCGTACTTAAAAATTCCTGAATAATAAATCCCTCATTATTAAACATCCAAATAATGAAATTCCCAGCTGAAAATTTCCGAATTATGAAATACTCTACCTAGAAAATTACTGAATGATAAAATGTCTTAAATATTAAATTCGGGAAACATAAAATTCCTCGCCGAAAATTGTGACATTCTAAAATTTCTTATTTTTTAACTTCCCAACAGAAAATTTCCAAATAATCAAATATTTGAACTACAAAATTATTGAATTATAAAATTCATAAATCATTAAATTCCCAAATAATCAAATTTGCAACAGAAAACTGCCGAATTACGAAAGGTTTGAACTAGAAAATTCCTAAATAACAAATCCCTCGTTATTAAATTTCCGAATAATAAAATTCCCGGCAGAAAAATGGCGAATTATGGAATGTTCGAACTAAAAAATAATTAAATTATGAAATTTCTTAATTATTAAATTCCTGAATTATAAAATCATGAAATTCTTGAATTATAACATTCTCAAATAATAAAATTCCTGAACTAAAGCATGTATAAAAGAGGTGGAAGAAATGGGCGGAAGCGCGATAGAATACTTCAGATTAGAAGAAATACAGTCGAAATCCAAAGATACGAGAAGCCAGAGACTCTGGAACGCCAATGATACGAGCGTAAAAAGGGCTCCCACTCCTGCTACTTTTGGATTTCGGGGCTGAAGCGTCGAACACACACAAGTCTACTACGCGCACACGCACGTTCCCGGTAAAAATTGTCCCCCCCCCCATGCTTTCCAGCTTGTAGATCGCGCCAACCAACAACTTTGCCCCCGCACTCTTCTCCCGTCGAACAAGTGCATCGAATAGCCAATACTCAGTCGGTCTATACTTAAAAATATAAAATAAAAATGTTATTTTGAAGCCTTAAAAAATTATTATTTTCAATTAATAAACCAATTATTTGAATAAATTTTGCATTAAGAAAATATGTAGATGCACAAGATGTACTCTTGAATTAAATTAAAATGTAATTATATCGTAATAATGTTTTTATCTGCTAAATTTGTGATTGAAAAAATTACTCATTTTGCAATTAAAACTTACAGTTTATGAATGATATTATTTTGTTGTTTTGAAAAAGAAGCCATAGAAATTCTACTAAATGAAACTATACATTTGAAAATTCAACAAACGAGAATAAAATGTTCTCTGTCATTCTTTTACTTGTTTAAATTTCGTTTTATATTTAATATTTTTAAATAAGGGAATAATAATACAGAAAAGGTTAAAAGTATCACATAACTTTTCTTTATTGCAAAAAATGGAGTTTTTGTATTTCACAATGCAGATTGCATAACAGTAATAATTATATTAAGGTTTCGCACAGGTATTTTATGAACAACGTAATACTTCAACCAAAAAAAATGAACTTTCAAGAAAGTTATTCGACCTTAAACCAGTTTTCAACCATTTTTGACATAAAAATTAAATAAGTTACATTGCATAAAAAAAAGTTGAATACAAAAAAATTTGAATTTAACCCAGGAAGAATTTTTTTGAAACTTGATTTTTAATCCAAAAAACTGCTTTTCGCCAAACAATAAGAATTTTCAACAAAATACATTTTTAGTCAAATAGTTCAACTTTCTATCAAGTTGTTGATTTTTCTGAGCCGCATCCACTAATTTTGTATAAAACAGTTAAATTTTCAACCCGAAATGTGAATTTTGAATACAAAATTAATAGACTTTCTGATCCAAAAATAGTGAATTTTCAACAAAAAATTGTTAAATTTTCTTATTAGGTTCTATTGACTCAATTGGAATATAAGTGAATACGTCAGAACAAGGGAAAAGGCTATGTTTTCAAAAATTACAAAATCCGATATAAATTATTAAAAAATTCATATTTGTGGCTTTATATTTCAAATAATTCATTTTTGGTAAAAGTTCACTCATTTTTATTGAAAAATTCAACGATTTGGTTGAACATTCAATTAATAGTTAAACATTTCATTATTTTTGTTTGAAATTTAACTATTTTCATCATTCATTATTATAATTTATGAATTTTATTGTGACGATTAAAAAATTTCAAATTACTGTTAGAAAAGTCATCTTTCTTGGTTGAAAGAGAACTTTTCAGTTAAAAATTCTATAATCATTCAAAATATTTCAATATATAAATAATTAACTAGTATTATCTATTATTACATTACTATGAGGTTTTAAAAAATACAAAATTCAATATGAATTATTTAGATACACATTAACAAAATTACTTATCTTCTGCAGACTCTGTGGCACTTCTTTTGCTTTATAGGATTGTAGGAAACGAATTTTTAAGCAGCAGAACTCTCGGATGTCTTCAAAATGCACTTTTTGTCAAAATGATCGGAACAGATCCTAGAACTCATTTTCGCGTGAAAAATTAAAGGGTATCGCTAGTTTGCTAGCATATACTAAGCAGTCTGATAAGTCCCTGAAAAATGAAACACGGAGACGTTTTTTTGGCCAAAGTCGGTTTTATTTTTCAACATACTCTCCTTTTAGGTCGATACGCTGGGGGTCAGCTCTGGTGAATACGGTGGCTTGTGCAACTAAGCATGAATGAACAGACGCATTGTCGTGATGATAAAGCGGTTTTTTCTTCTTCAAATGCGGTCGTTTTTCGGCGATTTCGATTTTCAATCGGTCCAATAATGATTAATTGTATGCTCCGGTTATGGTTTAACTTTTTTCAAGATATTCCACGAATATTATGCCATGTGCATCCCAAAATACGGAGGCCATAACCTTTCCGACCCATTGTTGCGTTTTTGGACGGTTCGGAGCACATTGGCCCGGTGGAACCCACTGTTTTGCCTGTTGCGTTGACTCAAGAGTGTAGTAGTGGATCCAGGTTTCATCCATGGTTATGAAACGGCGCAAAAACTCGGTCGGCTTACGCGAAAATAGTGCCAAATTCTGCTGAGAAGTTGTCACACGAATTCGTTTTTGGTCCACTGTGAGCAAACGCGGCACCCATCGTGCGCAGAGCTACTTCATGCCCAAAACTGAATGCACGATATTGCCCACACGTTCCAATGATATGCCTACAGCATTAGCTACCTCTCTCAATTTCACTTTGGGATCATTTAACATCATATCATGGATTTCTTCGACATTTTCTGATGTAGTGACCTCTTTTGGGCGCCCAGATCGTTCAGCATCAACTATGCTCGTACGGCCACAACGAAACTCAGTAAACCACTTATGAATCGTTCCAATCGACGGTGCAGAGTCCGGTTAATACTTATCGAGCTTGGCCTTGATCTCGGATATCGTTTTCTTGCGAAGATAGTAGTGTTTGATCAAAACTCGAAACTCAGATTTTTCCATATTAAAAAAAACTCGGAGGTTAGTCGCTTCTCAGTGATGTAACTTGTAAATGCGTAAACATAAATGGCTGAAGTTTTGACAGGCGTCATTTAAAGGACCAAGCTCGACGAAAATGGTTCACATTAGTGAATACTAATGCCATCTCTTAGAATTTTCAGGTACTAATCAGACTGCCTAGTAGAATTCGTAGAACTCTTGGTGCTTTCTGTTAAAAAAATGTTTTTACTCAAGATTTCCGTGTAAAGTGAGTGCATTTTTGACGATTAATGGAAAATATCTTATTCTGTAAGTACCTGTTTTAAATACGTAATTGTGATGTTAATATTTTCCATATGTTATGTGAGATTTAAGACATTTAATTCTAATCTTTTTGAGGTTAATGTTAGTTTGAAGTAGATTATAATTATTTCAGTAATGACTGTTAATTCTCGGATTAATCGATTTAGGATCAATTCACTCCTGAAATTCATTGAAGGACACATGGCAGGAGCAGGGTCGTACTCGTGCTCCTATATGCAGAGAATGGAGAGATGGAACTGAAGTGAAAACACAATTAATATATTTATAGGTAATTAGTCATTATTCAATAATTCTTTTTTATATCTGTTTTATTAACTGCTCCATTCGTGAACTGCTTAATACAAAATTTATGTAGTTTGTTGAAAATTGATCTTTTTTGGTAGAAAAGTAATCTTCTCCATTACAAATTCAACTATTTGGTTAAAAATGTAAATATTTTCTTGAAATTTTATTTTTCAAGTCAAAAACTAAACGTCTTAAGTTAAAATTTAACTATTTTATTGAAAACTCACTTTTTGTTGAAACTTCATATTATCGGGTTTATAATTACACTATTTTGCATAGAAAATTTGTCTTAGAAATTCAACTGTTTTGTAGAAAATTGAACACCTTTATTAAAATTTCCCTTTTTTTGGATAAAAAGATAATTTAAATATAACTATTTGGACAATTTGATTGAAAAGTCAACTATGTTGTAGAAAATTCAACTTTTTTGTAAAAGCGTAGTTTTTTTATTAAAAATATATTTTTTTTAAAATAAAAAATTATATTTTACAAATAAAAATGTACCTGTTCCATATTTGTTTAAAAATTCAAAAGTTTGTTCCGTAAAACAACTATATAGTAGAAAATGCAACTTTTTGTAGAACATACGTGTTTTTATTAAAAATAATGCATTTAAATGAAAAATTAGTTTTAAAAAATAAAACTTGAAGAGTTTCATTTCCATTTTTTGAAAAAAAATTGATGTTTTTTACTTGAAATTTCAAATTTTTTATTGAGAATTTATGCGTTTCATTTTTAATTAATCTTTAATGTGAAAATTCTACTTTTTTGTAGAAAATTAATCTTCTTGGCCAGATAATTTTTTGTTTGTTACATATTTAAAAACTTTGTTGCAAATCTATTTTTATTGTTAAAATCAACTATATGTACCATTTTCAGTTGAAACTGTATCCTGTATGCTGTATAAGTTAAAAATTGTACGGTTGGGTAGAAAGTTCATGTATATTGTTAAAAACTACTTTTTGTGGGTAAAAAGGAAACATAAAAATGAAAGAACAGTAGTACTTTTTTTGCGGTTTTTTTTTCGAATAGATACAGTTGAATTTTATGGCATTGAAACAAAATAAGATTAAACAGAGTTGTAACATGTAACATTTACTCTGAAATCGCTTCAAAGATGACATTTTTTTCTTTCTGTGCATCTCCTTTGTTAAAAGTTGAACTTTTTGGTCCAAAGTTCAACTATTTTGTAGAAAATTTATCTTTTGGGGTAGAAATTTCTTCTTCTTTGCGGATAGTTTCACTTTTTGGTTGAAAAACTTGTGTTAAATTGATAATTTTTTTTGAAAATAATCTTTTTTGTTGAAAATTGATCTTTTTTTTTCTTAAAAATCCACTTTTTTCAAAACATTTGACTTTCTACCCCAAAAACTTTTATTTTATTGAAATAAGAAAGTGATTTAATGGTTTTTATGCTAATTTATTATTTACATTGTTCTAGGGAATATTTATGGGGCTGCTCAAAAAGAAGGAAAGCAGCTGGCAAGAGACTTTTTTTATTTTTGACAATTGCAGTTGCAGTATTTAAGTTAATTCTGCATTACTATTACTTTTTAGATTAAAGTTGATTATATCGTACCAGTAATATCATATAAGTTCTATATAATTCGTATAAAGTTGTACTAATTGAATAGTGCGATGACTTTTATTAATTTATGAATAGATTTCAATCTATACCAATCATCAGTAAAAAAAACTAATAATTCGTAGAAAAACCGTTAACATTAGATTCATAAATAATTATTTTTTATTAATTACATTTTTAACGATTTTTATACGCATTAGTGACTTTTTAATTAATGATTATTATCGGAATGCCTACTCTAAATCAATTGATAAAGGACTTCCCACTATTTACATAGTAGAACCTCATGCCAGTTCAGACATAGAGAATCAGAAGTTTGTTTTAAAATAATTCAAAAATATATATTTGACTATCAGCAATAGTCCTTTTCACCATCTGAGATTTTCAAATCGATCCTGTGCGATAACCGAATTTTCCTTGCTTAATATCTATATTGACACTTTGAAATAATCAAGTCGACATTTAAAAATGATCGAATAGCCCCTCCTAAATAACTACGTAAAATATCTAAGATAATCGAATCGACCATTTAATATGACCCAGTCGAATGTCTGATAAAATCAAATCGACCATCCGAGATTTCCAAACCGACGCTTCACAATGATCGGGTCAGCCTGCTTGAGATGACCGAGACGACGATCTGTAAAAATCAAGTCGACTTTCTTAGATTGTCGATTTGGACCTCTTGTTTTCACTTTATAGAGATAGTCGCTTTAGCTATATTCAAGAACTGTCCTATTGTCGACCCTGCACTATGGTCTGTTTGCACGTTTATATTGCTAACCAGACCTTCCATTTTTCTCCGTGTACGCTTTGGACCCACTCCGTCGGCTTGCGGGTTCGATTCCCGCCTCGCACTCTGGAAAAGCCTCGGCAGCCCATGTGGTGAACACTAGCCTAGAAAGGGAGTTGTTCATCTCCGGAGAGTCGTGTGACCGGTACCTCTAGAGAAAAAGGTTTTCTCTAAGCACTTAAAAGCTGTTGCTCTTGGTGGTTCGGAACCCACCTTAAACTGTAACTTTTAACTTAACTCCAAATTCTGAGTGGACATTTATTACAGCTGTAAATAGTTAAAATAATATGCAATTACTCACAATTAGGATTGCATTACGTCCGAATATATACGATGAATATTATACTTACATTTCCGGATCATTTGGTAGCCGAAAAAACAAATATTCCTTGTCGCCTCTGGAGTTGCGTTGGCAGCATCCCACGCAACAATACAAGACCATTTTTGTTTAAAACTTCATAAAAAACACACGGTGTTATTGTTTTTGTTTTCATTCCCACTGTCCAAACAAAGCGTTAACACGTTAGCCATGCACTATATGTATATACAAATCGGACTCGCAGGACAAATTCACCATAATAGTATTGCAACCCAGTCACAGAGGCGCTACTGTCGCGTATACGCTCAGCTTCCACCCTGTATAATACTCTCTGCCTTAGACGTTGGCAGAGGGCGCGGTTGCCATAGAAACGGCGAAAAGCTGAAGAGGACAGCACCTCGATGCAGGAAAAAATTTAGTTATACTATATATACATATCGTTCTGCCAATAAACCGATATATCGGATTTAGAGGTGTTTAGAAATAAGGAAAAATATTTAGAATAAAACTTATTTTACCAAGAAATATGAATTTTTAATAAAATATTTGAATTTTCAACTAAAACAGGTAACTTTAAAATATAAACTCGAATAGTTAAATTTTTGGTTACAACAATTAACATTTTTAACCAAAACAAAATTGGTAAACACATTATATTTGGATACGTTTTCAAGCAAAAACTAAACTTTACATTAAAATGGTGAATCTTCAATAAAAATTCCTTTTAACCAAATAGGTAAGTTTCCAAAAAAGAACAATATTTTTCATAAAAAAAGACGATTTTTAAACAAAATATATTAATTTTTAACTAAAAATGTTCAACCCATTTTCAACCGATAATGACGATTTTTCGACGAAAAAGTTCAATTTCAAACTTGAAAATATAGATTTAAAAAAATTGTCTACTAAATCTTTAAGAAAAAAAGTGAATTTGAACTAAAATTTTCAATTCTTTCTACAAAAAAAATCAATTCGTAACAAATTGGTTGAAATTCTAACCAAAAAGATTAACTTTTTACCAAAAAAGACAAATCTTTAACTAAATGTAGACATTTTATACAGAAAGATCAATTTTCTACAAAAAAAAATATTTTCAATGAAAATGATAAATCTTTAACCCAAATACCAAATTCTTAGCCGAATAGTTGAATTTCTAACCATAAAGATGAATTTTCAACAAAGAAGATTTTTTTGATCTAAAAGGCAAATTTTCAACAAAATAAAGTAATTTTCAGTCACAGAAAGAAATTTAAATAAAAATGATTAATCTTTCGCCGAATAAAAATGTATTTCAAAAACGAACATTCATTTCCTAAAAAAATTAACTTTTGACAAAATACATTAATTTTCAATCAAGTGGTTAACTTTGTATCTAAGAAAGACAACTTTTAAACCAACGGCCGAATAGACTAAGAAGATTAATTTTCTATTCAAAAATAAGAATTTTCAAGAAAAAAGGTTAAGTTTCAACCAGAAACATTTATTTTCTATAAAATACGCGATTTTTTAATTAAATAGTTGAATTTCCAACTAAAAAAATTCATTTTCAACAAAGATGGAACCTGTTAATTTTTAGTTTTGGAAATTATTTTCAAACATCAAAGAATTTGCAATAAAATAGTTCAGTTTTGAACAAACGAATAATAGTTATTATTCAAAAAATGTATTTTACGGGAATGGTTAAATTTTGAACAAAAGAATTAAATTTTTAATTAAGAATATTAATGTTTCACAAAAGAATGCATTTTCCACTAAATACGTGAATGAGTGTTCAACAAAATAAATCAATTAATTAATTACATTATTTTTTTACCAAATAATTAAACTTTCAACTATAAAAAACATAACTACGAATTTTTGCGGACTTTTCTTAAAAATCTTCAATTGAAAAAATTGTTTTTTAACAAAAAAAAAAAATTTAACAAAATAGTTAAATTTTCATAACAAGATTAATTTTCTTGAAAAAAACGTATTTTAATAAAAATACCTGAAATTTCAACAAAAAAACTTAGCTTTAAGCACCAAATGGAATAGTTTTTTCTTAGTATTTCTATTTTCATATATTTTATCAAGTTTTGACAAGTTTATATATTATGTAATCTTCTTTCTCATTTTATTTTTCAAAATTAAAAATTTATTGCAAAATTTGATTTAAAAATCGCGCGCTTTCTATCACTTTTGGTTTCGGTTTAATCGTGACCAATAAAAACAGTGAGAAGTTGTGACAGAACTCTACCTAGAGGATCTCTAGGCTTATAATATTTTTTCTTGTATCTGTGGAGCGCTCGTATCTTTCTAGCTCGTATCTTTGGAGTTCGAGTGTAGTGGAAAAGTGATTGTGCAAAACAGTGAAGTTGAGGTAGAAAAGAAGGAAACAGAAGTCGCTTAGATAATTTGTAATTAGGTAATTTGTAAGTAATGGAAAGTACGTAAGTGGAAATTGTTTATTAGGTCATTGTCATCTGTTTGATTGATGTGCAATTCTGGATGGCGACATTAATGAAAATGGAAAAGGTTGATCGCCGCATTCTTGGTCAGACTTTGTAGCTGTTCCTTCGCCCATCTCTTCCAGAGCCTGGCGCATTTTCAACAGAATTTCCGGTGGTGATCTCCGCCTTGTGCACGGTGTATCCGGTCTGTGCTGGAAGTCGTCCCGTCGAAGCGGTACCGGTGTTGCAAACGTTTGTGGCTGGAAATGCACTGCAGACATTGCAAAATTACTATAATTATTTATATTCGTGTATGATAGGCTTGTCTATCGTAGGTAGCTCGACCATTAATCGATTGCTTATGTTATTAACTTACAGAGGCCAAATTATTTATTTATAATTTAATAGCAGATACTGCACACGCGTGAAGCGCGCGTTCATCTAGCTGGGTCATTATCTTCTAAAATTAGAAATATAAAAATATGCTCGCCTGCTCGTCTTATGTAATTTTTTTTGTCTTGAATAATAAATTTTCAATAAAATAAATGAATTTTTAAATAAAAAATATTGTCTTTAAATTTTTTCGTTGGATTCCTGGTTTTATTTTCAGGAATTTTATAGATAAACTTGATTATTGGACGGTAAATAGAATTTTAAATTTGATTTAAATCAAATTTAAATTTCTGAAATTTCAAAAGATGAATTTTTTTACCGTGTAAGACGATTTTTAAACTAAATAGTTCAATTTCGAAACAAAGAAGATTTTAAATTAAATAGTTAAACTTTGAAGCTAAAAGGAGCCATTTTTAAGAAAATAGTTTAATTTTTAATCTAAAAAGATGATTTTTCATACAAATTGTTCAATTTCAAATTTAAAAAAAAAATTGAAACAAAAAACTGGAATTTTTAAACTCTTCAATCTTTAAGCCAAAAATATTAATTTTTCATGAGACTGTCGAACTTTGATGCGAGAAAGATTATTTTTTAACGAAGATCTTTTATATAAAATAATATATAAATTTTCAATTCAAAAGGACTAATTTTCTATCTACATAGAGCAATTTTTAACAAAAGAGTTAATTTAAAGAAAACGTTCAACAAAAATGTTGAATATCCAACCAAAAAAGATTAATTCCTAAGCAAGAAGGACGCATTTTTCATTTAAAAACAAAAGAATGTTTAATAAAGTTTAACCAAATTTTTAACCAAAACAAGATTTTTTTAAACAGAGAAAAAATATGTAAAACGTACTATTGAATTTCCAAGCTAAAAAACAAGAATTCTTTACAAATTAGTTAAATTGACTACCTCAAATATAAATTTCAAAGAATGAATTAATTTGCAACTAAATAGTTACATTTTGCATTAAAAACCTTAGAACGTGGAACCCCCCAAAAAATATTGCTTTTAAGCAGCTTCATTTTCAAACCGAAAACGTAAATTATCAAAAAAATTGTGGATTCTCAAGCAAATAGTTGAATTTTAATCTAAAAACAATTAGTTTTAATTTATAAATTCAATTTTTTACTTTGCAGTACCAAAAATTGATTTTCAAGCCGAAAAATAATGAAAAAAAGTGTTAAATTTTTTAACGAAAGGATGGGTCTTCAACTAATAAAATGTTTTTGTTTGAAAATTCGCCTTTTTTGTTATAAAATAATCTTCTTGTTTAAAAATTTGTCTATTTGTTTGAACATGAATTTTTTTGTTGATAAATCATATTTCGAGGTTGAAAATTCAAAATTTTGTGAAAATTTCGTATTTTGGCCTAAAACTTGAATAACTTCTTTGAATTTTTTTTTCTTTTCTGAACCTTTTCTCAAAATTTGTCCTCATGTTCTGCAAATTTCTTTGCTCTGATAGAAGTTTCTACTTTTTCAGTTTTTTGGTTAAAAATTTAACTATTTCGTTAATAATTAATTCTTTTAGTTAAAGATTCTCTTAGGTCGAAAATTTAAATATTTTGAAAAAACTTTGTCTTTTTATGATTAACAATTAATCTTTTTTTAAATTTTTTCTGAAAATTTATGTATTTTGTTTGTATAGGCGTTGGTTGAGAATCTAATTATTGAAAATTCAAAAACTTTGTTCAAAGGTCTTTCTTTTGTTAAAAGTAAACTATTTTCTTCAAAATTGATAGATTCAAATTGAAAACTCATTTTTCTATTTAAAAATTGAACTATTATACTTTTGGATAAATATACATTTTTGTGTAAATTTTTGTTTTCTTTAGTTGAATATTTAAGAATTTTGTTAAAAATTGAACAATTTCATGAACAAGTCATTCTCTTTGGTTGAAAATTCGCTTCTTTGGATAGAAAAATCAACAATTTAGATAAAAATTCAAATATCGGGTTATTAAGAAATTTTTAAAATTAATTTATAAAAAATATTTTACTACTAAATCCGAATATCTGGACGTAGACAACCTTCGTATTTAACTATTCTCTATATCTCTTTCAGTAGAAATTTAATCTTTTTTATTCAAAATCATGTTTTTAAGCTGTAAAAGCTGCTATTAACTTTTTCATTTTTGCTTAAAAATTGATATTTTTCTAATAAAATTAAAATAGTTTTTATTAAAAATGATGTGTTTTAGTTAAAAATTCAAGTCTTTTGTTAAAAATTCTTTTTTTTTTCTTGAAAATATGTCTCCTTTGACCAATAATGAAACTACTTTGGTATAAAATTTAATTATTTGGTTAAAAACTCAACTTTTCGTTAAAATTCGTCATTATTGCTTAAAATTTCAAGCGTTTTTTTCAAAAATTAAACTATTTTGCTAAAAAATCAACTATTGGATTAAATTATTAAATAAAATAAAATTGAATTTAATGAATTATTAATGACATAATCAAGAAAATTAAATTAAATCAGATTTTTCTAGAAATTTCAACTTTTGTAATCAAAATGAACTTTTTTGTTGAGAATTGACGGTTTCTGATTACAAATTCAACAATTTTATAAAATCGAAAACTCTTTTATTAAAAATTAAATCTTTCTTAAAAATTATATTTTTTTCAAATCACTTATATTTCGTTCCATTAAAACAATTTTTTATTTCAAATAAAAATCTTTTCTAGTTGAAATATGAAAACCTAAAATTTATAAAAATTGATTGTCATAGTTGGAAATTCATATCTTCCGATGAAAATTCAACTATTGTTTAAAATTCATCTCTTCTGATGGAAAATAAAAATTATTTGTTGAAAATTTATATTTTTATTGTTATTGTAACTCTTTTTTTATAAATTCACCAATTTTTTTGCAAATCTAATATTTTACCTTAAAATGATAGGAATTTTAAGAGTTTTAAATTTGCTGAAAAATAGAACACTCATTGATTGTATTTAAAAGAATTTATTCCCCTATTTTTCGGAAAAATCTTATTTCCTCTGTTTTTATACCAATTTTTATTTCTATTTGTCTCTCCTATTGTAAAGGTAAATCCAAAAAAATTCAAAAAATATAAAATTACCAGGAACATCATTTTCTTCATATTCTGATATTTCATCCAAGTCTAATTCGTCAACGTCGACGTTACGTCGGACACACTGGAGTACCAAATGGAAGCAATCGAGTATCAGTTTTCTTGATGAGCTCCACATAATAAAATCCAAACATTTTGATGTTGTTTTCCTAATACCTTTTGTATATTCATGACATGTTTTTTAAATTATTAAGTTATAAAGTAAAAAGTAATATTTAGCCAGACATGGTTGGTTATGTTGAGTATCGAGTCAGCTGAAGTGAGACCAATTAAAACTACCTGAACATTGCCACTACTTTACGTAAACGATATTCCAAATGAAAAAAATATATTACGAAAATTTAGATTTTTAATTTATTCATGCGCGCGTTTATTTTTTTGATTTAAGGGGAAAAAATAATTTTTGATATAAATTAAAAGTTTGTAATGACTGCTCGCTGTTTAGGTTTATTTATTTACTTTTAGGATTCTATAAATATAATGTGAATTACTCGTTCAGAATAAATAAATAAATTTCATTTTTTTACTCGTAAAAAAAAAATGTTACATACAATCTTATAAATTAGTTACAATAAGTAAAAGTGCTTTCTGTAGATAAAGCATAGGAAAGTTTCAGAAAATCTATTGAATATTATAAAGTGTTAAACGAAAAATAATCATACATACTTTTTTAAAATAAAATAATGTTAAAAAATCGTCATACAATTATGACTTTCTTTTAAAAATATGAAAATGTAATAAAAGTTTAATTTGAAATTACTTTAAACTCTAGGATTTCATTAAACAATTTTACGAGATTTGGGTACAAATAGTTTTGAATTTTTCTAAAGCTATCTTTGAAAAAAACCTGAAGAATACTTCAAATTGAGAAATCAAAATTAAATAATATTCCCGGTTTAAGAAATCGATCCCTAAAATTTAAAGGACGATTATCAGTAGGTTGCATATGTGCTAGAGGATGCTACTTTTTCGGTATCTTATGGGAAAGTTCAATTCTTATAGGCAAATCATTGATTACGAATAATAATGTTCCAAAAATATTTTCGTGGGTAAATGAAACAGAATTTGCTTGCATTAATTTTAGAAAAAGACTGGCTGCAGCATTGCCAAAAGATTGAAGCCTGGAAAACCATAATTTATTCAGTTATTATCATTATTTGTACACCGAAAAAAATACGTAACTATATTAGTTCCATAATACCTTGAACTAATACGCTTCGCATAAATTAGAACTCAGTAGATAAAAAAGTCGAACTGGATCTCTTCATTTAATTTGTAATTTTATCGGTTTGAGTATCGAAACGATGCTATAGCAATACCGAATTACATCGATTAAGTAATTATTGAAATAGAGCAGTTCTTCATGTAGAACTCGCAACGTTCATAAGTTGAATTTCAGCTGTTCTAAAGCATCGAAACAGATATTGTTCCACTTTTGAGTCGAGTACGTAATGAAATTTGAATCACAGTGCATCGATATAGATATACTCGCTATGCGTTTCTCCGTTCGACTCTGCTGGTTTGAATGACGACGAACAGCGAGGATCCAACGAATCTGCAACTTAGGAGCTTCACATGAGCATTGCACTAAGGTGAAGCGCCGGACAATATGTGTTGGGAAAAATGAAAGAATAATGATTTAAATATCAAATCTCGCGTGCTCTCAAATTTAAAAGTTACAGATTCGTTTGATCCTCGCTGTTCGTCGTCATTCGATAGAGCAGAGTCGAACGGAGCGAAGCATAGCATTCAACTTATGAACGATGCGAGTTTTACATGAAGAACTGCCCCATTCCAATACTTATTTAATCGATTTAATTCGGTAGTGCTATAGCGTCAGTTCTATACTCAAATCGATAAAATTACAAATTAAATGAAGAGATCCAGTTCCACTTTCTTAACTTCTGAGTTGTAAGTAGTGCGAAACGTGCTAGGACAAGGTATTACTGAACTAATATAGTTACATATTTTTTTCGGTGTACTCACAAGTTACTAGTTATATTTCCGGATAGTTTCGAATCATAAAGATTTTTTCAATTATTGACTCGACGGATTGTAAATGGCATGCTGTACTATAAAATTATTCCTGATTGGGCGAAGGCGGCCTACTGGAATTTCCCCCACTTCGTATGAGGTCAATGGTGTTATCGTGCCGTTTTGCATATTTATTTTTGATCGTAATCTAGCGCCATTCAGAATATTATATGCATATATTCCAGCAAGGTAGTTCATGCTCTCTAATATTGCAAAGACATCTCCAGCAAATGTTGATAATACAATGTGTTCTTCGGTTGGCACGGGTCCATAGTGATTTCCTCCCGTGAGCAATAAAATTTGCTTATCCGCAGGAAAAGTGTAATTTCGTAATTCGAATATCAGGTTCCGATTCTTTTTGGAAACGAGGCAAATAAATTGAAGTTGGTCAAGTGCATAACCAGACCCGTCAGAAGAAGGAAGCCTGGTAGGCAGATGCATGCACCTGGGTGGAAGAGACCTGACAGAAGAATATTTTTTGTCAGAAGGAAAAAAAGAAGATGGGCCGCCGCGAGGAATATCAAGAAACAGGGTGTCATTAAATAAGCACAAATGTTTCTAAATTCGCATACGATTTTATATGAATTTTTTTACCTAAAATTGGTTGTGAATAAGCAGATAGTAAAGCAAGATTGAGGAAAAATAGATAACTGAGTGACTGGTTAGATATAAGGCTAGTTATTAAGGAAGGAAGTGTTATGTGCTTTTGGCTGGTTATTTTAATCATGGATACGTGCTATGAAATGGCTCTCTTCTACAAACAAAGTGTGAATTTCGGGACAGTGTATGTGCCTGGGTTAGCATTTGCAGATGATATGTTTGTCATGGCAGAGTCAATCGAAGTATTATAGAGAATGTTTAGCAATCTGAATATTAGCATGGAATAAATGGGGAATTCAATATTAAGTTAACTAGTTTCTTCTGAAAAATAACTTACTTATTACTGTGGTTTACATGCTCTAATTTAAAAGCATGCAGGATGAAGCGATTGGGACCTACTGGAGTTTCCGCGATTTCTTCTGGGGTCAATGAGCTGATCGTACCGCTGTTCATATTTATTTTTGCCCGTGCTTTACGTTTAACGTCTGAATCATATTTATATATTCCAGCAAGAATATTATCATTGTACAAAATTGCAAGCACGTCACCATCGAATGTTGATAATACAATTTGTTCTCCGGCTGGCATGGGCCCAAAGACTTTCCGTCTTGACTGTATTTCAATCGGTTTATCCGCAGGAAAAGTATATATTCGAAGTACGAATTGCCGATAAGGATATTTAAGGGGAGAAAGCCGAAGAAATTGAAGTTGGTCAAGTCCATAGCCAAGTACGTTAGAAAAAGGAACCTTAGTAGGAATCTTAGTAGACCGAGTCCTTGGAAAAAGAGAAGGTTCGGCAGTAGAAGAAGAGTTGTCTGGAGAATTAGATCTGGTACGTGGACGTTCTATGTCTGGAACAGAAGAAGATGCACCGCTACGAGGAATGCCAGGAATAGGGGCACCATTAGGCAAACATTCAAACTGTGAACTTAACTCTGTAAGCAAAAACAGACAGTTACCTTATTTTGAGAACAAATATTTTTGCACTATTAACAATAATTTATTAGAGCACTCATCAAATATATGTTCATTGCAAGCAATTTGGTTAGGTGAACATTTTAAATTGTCTGCGTAGGTTTGCATATCGTTTCTTCTAGTAAATGACTCCAAAAAGCAATGACTTCAACTGAGGAAGGGAGACGGGAGAAATTAATGGCCTCAATTAACACATTGCCAACAATTTGCGTGCTGAAGTACAATGCTTGACACAAATTCTTGAGGCATTAAACAACAAGACTTCTTCACTTGATAATAGGACGAAGAAAGCAACTGGAATCCGTGACCTGCTTTAGTTCCTTGGTATCCTTTGTGCATGCGAAACTTGACCGGAGAGAGAGAAAAATGGCCTCTTTTTACTAGCAGATTTCCAAAGTATTTCATCTTATGCTATTAGAAGTAATTCTCATGACAGGACAAGGATTGGGCACTCATTATATATAATATTAGAACCTATGCCTTTTAGAAAATCTCGATATCACCCAACTACATTTTTCTCAAAGTCAAATCTCGATTGGACGGGTTCGTAATTGGTCTAGTTTATATTCCCCCCTTACATGACTGCAATTAATACCTAGCGAATCTTAATTCCGTATTGCACCGGATTTCAATTTAATTTCATGATTTGCCAATCGTTGTAGGTGGGGATTTCAACTGCAAGGGTATTGGATGTAAAATACATTTAGCTTGGAGCTTTATACAGCGTAAACACATGTCAACAACAAAGGTTTTGTAGGGATAAATTTAGTAATTCTAGTGAGAAAAAATGTGTGAATTGTATCGGGGTTAAGAAACTGGTCCTTATAAATAGCCGATCTTCTAGCGACTCTTCTGAAAATGTCTCATTTATAGGTCCCCAAGGATTATACGGAATAGAATTAGATATGCGGAGGAGGCATCACTAATCACTAATCTCGCATTGATATGAATACTGTGCTAGATTGATCTAAATTATTGCATCGTGAAAACTTTTCCGCAAGTTATTTCTGATTGATTGGTCTTATGGAGAACTGAATAAACCTGATCCCGGAATCACAGTCAGACATCAGAAAGGGAACGAGCTTTCTTGATAACTTGTTTACGTTAACATCCTTTGAATTGAATTAATTTTCTGAAGCTTTTTTATGCTACTGCAATAACTTGTATTAAGACTGGCAAGGGATCAACCAAGTTTGTCAAGGTTAGGCAGAGCGTACTTTACGATGAATTCTTATGCGCATCCGAATGATTGTTTTTATCTCCGATTTAGAAGACTATTTTATCTAGCAAGGTTATCAATGCCCCTTCACACGTAATTTATTAGAAGTATTTTTGCTTGAATATGTAGATGATTATCTAATTTGTTTAGAAACCCGGGCCAGTTCTGTATCGAGGTAGTCAAACAATATATTTATTTAGGTACCTCTCCCTGGTTCATTCATCTTTTTATTGGCCGCGAGGTAGTCGCTCAGTGACAACTCTAAGGACGATCCACTCGATCACAGCAGCTAATTTGAATACCTGCATTCGAAAATTCCAGAACCTTTCTGTAGGTACTCTACTGTATGATTCGCAGGTTTCAAGCCTAAATTATTTGGAACTTTACTAACAATACAGCAAACTACGCCGTGAGATTGGAAACTGGATCTTTGAATTTATCTCATACGGTCTTAACAATATTTTATCCTGGTAAATTAAAATTTCGAAATGGATGATTCACGGTACTCAAGATTGTGTGTTGGTAGGCTGAGATCACTGACAGTAAAAGATTCCTATAGCAAATGTAACTGGGTTTCCTAGATGAGAGTTTTTTCGATGCAGGTACTTTGGTGGATAAATGGAATATCCTAACATTAAACTCCACACGCTCAGACCAAGAGATCTCTTGTGGGAACTATACGTACTATCTTGAGAACCTTGATGGCGATTGTCTCGTCCCACATCTTTCTACCCCCGGAGACGTATTCTGATTGTCGTCACTTGCATGAGTCTAAGTTTCCTACAAAGCCCACACATTTTCATTTCTTTGATAAATGGTTAGCTCTATTGCCTTCCATTAATGCGTCTGCAGTTAGAAAATTCATTATCTTCATTATAAAGATTATCAGCGAGCGTTGTAGATCATTAATATGGCTCATCATAATTTGTACCTAGTTTGCATGAATGTATGCGTCTGACTATACGACATTTATGTTTTCAGATATCCTTGCGATATGATGTTTTTGTTTTTTAATCTGTTTCTTTATTTTGAGGCTAGTGTTCTACAAAAAGTAACAGTTGATGTCATGTCAACAATTAAATGCTAATTTTAAAATAAAAATCATAATGCTGCCAAAGAAGCCATATTTTTTGGCAACCTTCACTTTACCTAAGTTTTACTTAGGTAACCTTCATAATGAATTTTATATACTTATTTATTCAAAGAATTATTAGGATAATAAATTAATGCACGCTACAATTTTCGTATTTTTAGCTTCGTAATAAGTTGAACGTACAATTTCGGAACGGCGCTTTTACTAGAAAATAGCCTTGGTCTTTAAAGCTGTTTTGAGAAAAAAAGATTATACCATTAAGGAGCACAAGCCTTATCACACACTCGGAAATTAATAGAAATAAGCAAACGTAAATTTTTATTTTCGGAAAGCTGAACAACGTTTCTTAAATTATAGGTATAGTATTTTACTTACTAATAGAATTAAGAATCACCGTCAAGATAAACACCAGATTGTAAACGATCCTCATTTCTAGCAATTAGAAGGAAAACTGATTTATACCTTAACAAAGAATATGGCTAACAGTTTACCCAATTCATACTTTACTGTTACATCAGAATATTAGCTTGTCCTTCTAAGATATTTACGTTTGTATTTAATAAAAATAGCGTTACAATAAAACTTTTAATTTTAAAGAGAAGTTTGAGAAAATATTAATTTCTTAGCACTGCTTTATTATTCCATTTATTTTTTATTCTTATCGCTAAAGTGAGGCGTCTTAAATGGATATCTAAAAGATTTTATTTGTTTTAAGAAAAAATTATCTGCGAATTTGCCTGATATACTTTTTTTAACTTTTTTAAATATATAAAATCATAAAAAAGAAGGTTATGACAAAATACCGTTACATGTATTAAAAATTAGACTGATGGAAATGATTACTGTGGTTTACTTCGTTTGAGGACACTAAGCTGCAGAATTAAGCCAATAATTGTTTATTCATAAAAATGTGGGTTAAGTGGATTTTATGAGCATGCCGTCCCTTCATAATATTGTAACTTAACAATTCTACTCGTCAATTTTTTTACTAAATATAATAGAACATCAGAATAAAAATTACTATTTTTTTTTTTACAATTAAAAACAATTTTTAAAAATGCGGACACTATAATTATAAATATCCTCTTATTCATTAAAATAAACTTCTGTAAATTAAAATTTAAGCAAAGTTATCGATTGAGCCTGATGCGCAACAAAACGCAGAAATATGCTAATAACTATATTTTAATAAATAATTATGAATTCAACTATTTTCTTCTTATTTACGATTTGTTTTTCCCTTTTTAAATCTAGGTTAAGGCAAAGTAATTTTTAACCTGACATCCTGTACGTTTCTACATGAAGAAACCTAAGCTTTTCTTCGAGATCAACATAAAACCAAACAATTTTTTTGACTTATAAAGAAAAAACTTAAACTTTGCACCCAGGTGCAATTTCGGCACAAAACAAATATTATAAAATGATTAACTCCTTTTGTCCTTATTGGGAAAACAGAAAGACAGGGAGAAGACTGCGAGTGGTCTCTTTCCTTTTTTGTTATCGATTTAACGAACCATCGAAAAGAGGAGGAGAGGGAGATAGAACGCAAATGGTCTATCCTCTTCTGGCCCATCAATCCAATGACACACCGCAAGATAGAAGGAAATGGAGAGGGAAACAACACATTAATTTTTTTGTTTTTTTAAATGTGGTTCTAGACAGGGTTTGTGACAAAAACTAAATCTTATTTCTCTAGTTAATTATCTTGTCAACGCACAGTAACTACAGCTGGGTTGCACAAGGAGCTGCATATAATTCTGATTATGTTGATAGTTCTTCGCAGTTCATGCAGCTTCGATTTTATTATTATTATTGTTATAATTATTCGCTTACATGCAATGAAATTGTTAGAATCATTAAATTATTTTCTTATTGCTATACTTTACTATTACTGTCTATCTTTTTATAAGTCTGTGAGTCAATTAAATATTGTATGATCATTGCTGATAATAAAGCTGTGAATGATATCACCTAAATACTTAATGAGATACTAATTTAAATTTCTCGTTACTAATTCCCCTTTAGCCGCACATGCCCATTTAGGACATGAGTCCCGCATTTTTCTGGTGTGGAGCGCTGGTACTACCCTCTCTCGCTACTGAAATCAATCTCCAAGGATATAAGAATGATTTATATCAATATCGCAAATTAATTTGAAGGCGACCATGGATTCATAGACATATTCTTTTCAAATCCAGGCGTTTGTTTATGGTGTTTTTGCAAACTCCGCTTCTACAAAAATTTTAGTACACAAAGTTCCATACAAAAAAGTTTCTATAAATTTTTTCATGCGCCCCACATTTTTCGAACATTAGCCGGGAAAGTCTCCCTTAGTCTTTGAAACATTGAGAAGCATCTTCTCTATTGGATGAAAGTATACGTTGGTGTGTAAATAGTTAAAAAGGCAAGACAAGGTAAAATTGGTTAAACTCTTGCAAAAAAAAGAAGCAAGCATGGCCTAACACCAATCGCCAACCTCAAATAGGCGGCTTCTCAAGAACTACTCGAGAGAATCTTGTGCAAATGCAACAACGTTTGCAATGCAGCCTACACTTGCAGAAAAGATGAACTGCTATGCTCAACGATTTGTGGCAACTGCCGTGGCCAATCTTGCACAAATGTCAAGGAAGATGAGAACACCAGCGACATGGACGTAAGAGTAGAAGTCCAATTAGAGTGCTTTTTTATAGATGAGGACGACGAAGAGCTTGAGTCAGAGAGAGAAAGAGAGAGAGAGAGAGAGAGAGAGTATGCTGAGTCAAGCGACGAGGATGATAATGACAATAAAAAAGAGTGTAGAGGTGACATGATAGAGGTGAACCCTCAACTATCAAGCTCAGGTGTGAGAACATCTAAGCGTAGATGAATGCAACACGAGCCTTTCACCGATGATGATGACAGCGAAAAGGAGAGTAGAGGTGACCTAATGGAGGTCGAACCTCAACAATCAACCTCAGGTGTGAGAAAATCTAAGCGTGAAGGAATGCAGGAGGTGCCACTTCTAAATTAAACAGTCGGCTGAACATTTTGTTTTTGTCTTCTTCATACAACATCAGTCACAATTTGGAAAAAATTCACCTTGAAAAATTGTGAGGCTAAATACTCGTACATTTTTCTTGTTACAGCCACGCGCTCATCCTTGCAGTCAACACCTGCTGAAAATGGTGAGCCCTGTTCTACGCCAATGTTATTTTTCGTTTTTGTTTTGAATTCCAATGATCCTAATTCGATTTTTTAGTTCGCCTGTGGCATTCTGGATTTTTTACATTACAAGGATCAAAGGTATTTCTAAAATTTCTCGATATAAGGTCTCAAATACTTACATACATAGGCTCGCAAGTGTAAAAACCGTATATAATGAAAAAATGTATGCCAATAATAAAATTATTTATAAGCAAGAAAAAATATGTTTTTAATCTATTATTTATTTATTAACAATGATGTGACGGACATTTTGTGCATCAATTTATTAAATGTCATTTCAGAACTGGTGCAAGTGTAATTTTTCAACATTTTTTACAAATGTTTGGACTTAGCCCGGCTATTACTCAAAAAATATATGCTACATGGAAAAAATGAATAGAACTTTTTCTATAGGCAATTTTTTGTACTTCAATTTTTGCGGACGCGCAGTTTGGAAAAACCATTAGCAAACGAGTTATAAATAAA
Organism: Belonocnema kinseyi; assembly: GCF_010883055.1. NCBI lineage: Eukaryota > Metazoa > Arthropoda > Insecta > Hymenoptera > Cynipidae > Belonocnema > Belonocnema kinseyi. The sequence goes on from NC_046664.1 coordinate 23,655,589, forward strand.
CAACTGTTTTTTGAAAGGTTACGCCACGGCTAAAAGATACGAAGTGATGGGGGGGGGGGATAATCAAAACAGTTCCTTATATTGACTTATATACTGCTAGATCATATCACGCAGTTTCTTTCATGTTATTATCATCATATGACGGAGATGCATAGCGAGAAACACAACACCATATGAATCTGCTACCGGAAAAGGATCGCCACTTCTCATAAACAGCAATTTGATATGCCGTATCAAACCCCGTTTTTCTTTTCCAGTTAACGACTCTTTATATTTTCCATGATCGCATTTTGTCGAATCCTGTGCGTTAACATGAAGAGGTTTCCTGTTAAATATTTCGTTTGCTTATCGCATCATAATGTGATACGTTACCACTTAGCTTCTATCCACCGTCCAGTCCCTTAGAATTCCCCCTCCTTATTCATTTGAATATTTACCCAATGGGCCCCAAATTTGGCGACATATTTACGACATCATTACGATATCTTTACGATAACTTTACGAAATCCTATGTCCGTGTCGTTTCGGTATCTTTACGATATCGTAAAGACATCGTCAGATCATACGACTTATTTAAGATATCGTAAAGACACCTTAACGACATTGACATAGGATGTCGTAAAGTTAACGTAAAGATGTCGTAATGATGTCGTAAAGACGTCGCCAAACTTTGTGCCCACTGGGTAGTCCCATGATTACGCCTAGCAGCATTGCGACATCCTACTTAACTGACCCTGTAATTAATGAAAAACGGGGAAAGGGGGTTGACATACATGTTCTTCCCCTTTTGTTTAGGCGGGCTCTCTACTGCAATTTACTCATGGCTCCCTTTAAGAGATCTTCCCCCTCACTTGTATTCCGCTTTATTTAACTCTGCGAGACGTCGTTCGACACTGAGCCACGTACTGTTTATCATCGTGGTGTGTGGAAAATATCATCCCGTCCAACTTACTATCAGCACTGCCAGAACTCTTGATATCCACCTCCCGGCTGCCACGTCGCGCTCTTCATACAGTAACTGGGACCGCTCTATGCAGTAACTTTTGCAACCCCCTGATGTTTTTAAGTCTGTTGTCGCCAAGTTTTAACCTGATTAAAAAAAACAATAATTTTACGTGCAACACTTGACGTATTCTTTCTTATATACTGGAGCTATGTGTCCAGAAGTTTAAACAACACATTTGCATACAATGCTTACAAATCTTTTAACGCCTCCTGAAACATCTTTAAGATTTCAATTTTAAATTCTGGCAAATATTATTTTATTAAATTGAAAATATTATTATTGCGAAATAAAGTTTTGAAACAGAAACATAGAAATAAGGATTTGTAGATTTTTTTTTTGATTAAAAGGAGTCCTACACACACTAGTGACTGAATCTGTTACGAACGACTAATTCTCGTTCGTTTCTTTACCTAAAGAGCGCAGCACCTGGTGGCATGGTATAATTCAAATACTGAGGATTAAGAAAATCAATGTATCGAAGCGTTTTTAAAAGTTTAAACATTGGACTATAACATTTGAACAATCTCTAATAGAAGTAATAAGTCGCAGGAACGATATTCTAGTTATATACTTATTACCATTTCAAGGATATTGCTGCTAAAAAGAATCTTCAATATTATGTTGCAAGAATGCTCGAATTCTGCTTTATATTTACTTTCCAGAACGAAATTCTATAAACGGAAAAGAACAAATCGAAATCCACTACTTTCGTGATTAATATTGTCATATCTTGAGTCTAGGCTAGAGCTGCACGAATGGATGAATCTTATAAGGGAGACTAAAGTCCCATGGCATGCATGAGCAATTTTAACTTGCGCTGGAAGAGCGCTTTTCCGAAAAACACGCATTCTGTTTGGGACCCCTTATTTCTTCACTTCATCCGAAAAATCAAGTCTATATTTTAACTTGTATTCTTGTTCGAATTTCTATTTGGTAGCATTTAAATATAGTATGTTTTAGAATTGAGCCGCTATTCTCTTCATTTTTAGTTTAAATTCTTCCGGTTTATCACAATAATTAGAAAGAAAGAAACTTGCCAACCAGAAGAGCCAAAATGCACTCATGGGCTCGCCTTGTAACAAATCCCGGACCAGCGCGCCCTCGTGGACTTATACGGAAACTAAAAGTGAAGTGAACCTACCGATTCCTGCTAACAAAAGTTTCAGAACCCTACTGCTCTTCTCAATTGAGCCAAGTTTCGTAAATGCGCAGTGGATGGTTTCTACTACCGCGCCTCTCGTAGAGTCCCCGGAAAGCTTACTGTTCCCCCGCCCCCTAAACCCGATTAGTGCGACAAAAGTAGGGTAGAGTGCCGTATTTATGCGCTGGTGACTGATCAGCAGGTTGGGGTTATTTGTTATTTCACCGGCTTTTGTCATTCTGAGGCTTCACGGAATTTCGGGTCTGCTATTGGTGGACGAGTTTAAGTGTCAGCATCAAATTAATAATATACTGTTGGATCAGAATATCAGCATGGTAACGATTTGAGTCTTTTGTGTTTTCTAGAAATACAAATGGACGACCAAACCGTCAGACAGACAGACGCTATCGTAAAAACTTGATTTTCGGATTCTTTGGATCTCGAAACGTGGAGATTCGTTGAAAAACTTTGGTGTCAATTTTCGAGCAATTCTAAAACTTTCTCAATCATAAATGATAAGAATCTAAAAAAAAGTAACGAATAGAATTGTCAAGAATCCTTTAAGAAACGGAATGAGCTTTTGTAAAGTAAAATTGAATGAATATTACGGATTTTGTTTAGATCGCAAAAACAAAGACAAATATTGAAACAATTTCTTTCGAATAAACGATTTTATTATAAAATGTATCATTCTAATTCACGCTTGAGTTTCTTGTTTTTAATTTGATGCAAGATTTGGTGAAGATTTCTCATATCTATTCATAAAGCAAGTTCATTTAACTTATACTTTTTTACGATAAAATAAGGGTTCTTTCTTCTATTGATATATTTTAAAATTTCAAAAAATTATAATTTAAAATTATGTCATCCCTAAAGGTTTAATTTAAAAATTGTCAAGAAAAAATTAATACTTATTATTTTGAGTGCTGAGACAATTTCAAATCTACTGTTTGTGGTGATTAGACAATGTCGAACTAAAAACTTTAATTTCTAGACGTTTTATATGCAGGAATTTTTGAATGATTAATTATACATGTAAGTTTCCTGAATATAAACGATATTTAATTAAAGAATTTAAAAGAATTACTGACTAGCACATAGCAGCATTTGACTAAAAATATTTAATATAAAAAATAAAGTTCTGAAGTTTAAAGATGATTTTGCTAGAAGGTTGACAGCGCACTGTAGTGATGATAGTTTCTTTGATATTGACCAACATTTAAAGCGTTGCAAACCATAAAAAATTAATGTTTAATCATTATTTATAATCACAAATTACTCGTAATATTTCAAGATTGCTTTGGATTAAAATTTTGTATTCGTTTGTTATTTCGTTTAATTGACTGGAAGACATAAAGGATTGTAATTAATATTTTCAATTTTAAAATTAAGTAAGATTTGACGAAAGCGGCCTATTGCAACTTGCTGCAATTCATGCCTGGTCAATTTGGTAATCGTACCGGTTCGCATGTTTACTTTTACCCGCACTTTAGTTCAAGTGTAAGTACTATATAAATATATTCCAGCAAGACGATTACTACTCTTCAATATAGCCAAGACGTCACCAGCAAGTGTTGTTAATACAATCAGTTCCTGGGTCGGTATAAGTTCATAGTAATTCGGTCCTTGGTACGATAAAAGTGGATTATTCACACGAAAAGTGCACCTTTAAAGACGAAATATCCGTTTCGGATTTTTTATTTGAACAAGACGAATAAATTGAAGCTGGTTAAGTCCATATCTAGATCCGCCAGAAAGAGAAAGCTAATAGGTACAGCCATGTATCTAGAGGAAGAACTGGACGTGGAACCATTTGGTGGTTCGGCAGGAGGAAAAGACCTGGCAAAAAATGACAGAGGATCCATTAAAAAAGCATACATGTTTTTGAGTTTTTATAAAGTTTCCTATGATCTTTTTATTAAAAGTAATTCAATGTAGATTTAATTTTTAATGACATCAGCTATTCATATATTTGCTGTTTAGGTTACTTTCGAAGTAGCGTTCACAAATCGAAAACACAAAAAACCCACGAATTATATAAGATTCGAGTTAACTTGCAGAAAATTACAAGAATTGAAAGGGATTCAAGAGAACTTAATAAAAGTCCTAATACTGCAAGGTAAGTTTAAAAAACTCCAGGACCAATTAAGAAAAAAATAAAAACACATTTTAAAATACGATTCTATTAAATTCTCATTTAAATGATTGGAGTGAATATTGAAAAACTCAAGAGACTTTGATGAAACGCATGACATTTTTTAAAAAGAAACTCACTCATGACTGCTGCTTACATGGTCCAATCTATAACCATATAAGAATAGTCAATAGGGACCTACTGGATTTTCTTTGACTTCATCTGCGGTCAATGGGGTAATCTTGCCGCTTATCATGTTGATCTCTGCCCGCCCTTTACATTTAATGCGACGATTGTATGTATATATTCCAACAAGCATATTAGTACTGTCCAAGATTGCGAAGGCGTGACCATCGAATGTTGATAATACAATTTGTTCTTCAGCTGGAATGGGCCGAAAGACTTTACGTGTTACAATTATTTCAAGTCATGTATTTGTAGCAAAAGTGTATCTTCTACATTCAAATTGCCGATGCGGATATTTATAGGGAATCAGCCGAATTAATTCAATTTGATTAAGTCTATAGCCAAGCACGCTAGAAAAACGAGGAGACCTTAACCTTGAAAGAGCAGGAGGTTCGACTGGAAAATAATACCTGATAGGAAAATTATGTCTAAACGGTGAATTTTGTCTCTCAGAAGCAGAAGAAGATGGGCCGCCATTAGAAACACTAGGAATAGGAGTACCATCAGGCGAACAGTAAAACTGTGAACTTAACCCCGTAAGAAGAAACAGAACATGACATTTATTGAAAAGCAAATATTTTTGCATTACTAATAATAATCCACAAAATTACCAATCAAATACACATAATTTGTTTCTATAATTATGTTTATTTCCACGAACTTCGGTGCTGTTCCTATTTATCTTTTTCCATGATGTTTTGCCGTTTTAAATCTTTCTACTACGTTTCCAGCGTGTCTCTCCTACTGATAAACACATATGTTATTACAAAGTGATAAGAAGATATATTACGGGTTTCACTCGTGTAAAAAACTACGAATTGTTTGCCGATGTTTCGTGAACATTGCAGTTCACATTTGCAGGGCTGACCTAAAACTGAGGTATCAGATCATGTTGATCTTAGGTATACTCTCTACGATGCCTGCGATTGGCCAGAGAGCCTCACCGTGGGGACTGGTCGAACCTGATTAGGCAATCAAGTCTTTTTAAAAAAATCCGGGAGAACGGAAAGCCAAATCGGATTAGTATGATATCCATGGGGCATTATTCCTCAACTGCCCCAATTCAAAAAGTCATGTTTTTCGATTGTCTCTAAATTCTGGGAATATGTTCGCCTACCCAACAGTAGTTAATCCACAAACTTATAGACCAGGATTACCAACCCTCCCCAAGTGAGGGGCGGTTGAATTTTCAACCCTAATGCCTGCAGGGGTAGTTTCAAACGCCTGTAACTTCCTTTCTAATTACGCGATTTAAAATTTTTATCAGGGTTTTTGAAAGTGCTTTTTACACGCTTTCATCCTATTTTATTATTTATAACACAAAAAATTGTTTAAACAATTTTTTCAATAAATCAATTGTTTATTTAACTTCTTTCGCAATTTAGGCACTTACGATTTTTTTTAAATATTCTCAAAAAAAAGCTTGACTTTTTTACTATGAAAAATATCTGATAAGAAAATGGACAAATTGAAATTTATTGAGTTACAGAGCCGGTTTCCAGAGTCTACCACGTGGAGGTGACCGTGCGATTTTAGACTCCTTTTATCTGCAAGATGATTTGGGGTGCTTAATTTTAGTGAGTCCCCTCGCCTCTCACTTTCTGGGGTGCTTGATTTTAGTGAGTCCCCTCGCCTCTCACTTTATGGGGTGCTTGATTTTTGTGAGGCCCCTTGCCTCTCACTACACAAGCACTTTATGCTGTTCGCCTCTTCTTCGTATCAGCTTTCCACTTTCTTGGAGTACTATTCTGCTTTCGATTACGTTTAGGCTTCGGGAAAACCTCACTTTTCTCCTCATAGGAAAATCGTTTCAGATCCAGCTGCCCTTTGCGTTCGGAGCGAATGAATCATATTTGAGTGTACCTGGTATCGTCAGAGCCTTACTAAATAGATCTGCTAATTTTATTGCAATCGCTGCATGCTCTTCTTTGCTACTGAAAAATACCTCCGATTCCATCGCATGGTCCTTTTCCATGGGCGGTTAGATGGAAAGTCCAGTCTGCCGGGATGCCAAAATCTTTTTCATGGCACAGAAGGTTCGCAAAGTTGTATTTGTTCTTAAAATGCTGTGGTGCTCCATCTGTGACATAATGAAATTTCTTAGGATTGAAACGCTTCTTAAGATAGTCAACAATTAACCTTTGGTATAAATGCACAGCAACCGTGTCATGGTGTAAGTTGTCTGAAATGATAGCTATGTTCACATGCTTCAATTCGTTCTTCTCTTTATAGTAGATAACTACTGTAAAAATGGAAACCTGATCATTATTCCAATGAGAAGATTGGATCGCATTTTGAAACGCGTAAGCATAGTTTTCTGCAAAATCGAACATAATCAAGAAATGTTCAACTAATAATG
>NC_046664.1:23662514-23681356 GCF_010883055.1 Belonocnema kinseyi
AAAACTGTTCCGCGGTATGCTGCCGCATAACGCCCGAGTGCGAGCGCGAGGACTCCCTCTACAACCGGCTCTGTAACTCAATGAATTTCAATTGGTCCATTTCCTTATTAGACATTTTCACATAGTAAAAAAGTCAAACTTTCTTTTGAGACTATTTAAAAAAAATCGTAGATGCCTAAATAGCGAAAAAAGTTAAATAAACAGTTGATTTATTGAAAAAATTGTTTAAACAAGTTTTTTTGTTATAAATAATAAAATAGGATGAAAGCGTGTAAAAAGCACTTTCCAAAACCCTGATAAAAATTTTAAATCGCGTAATTAGAAAGGAAGTTACAGGCGTTTGAAACTACCCCTGCAGGCATTGGGGTTGAAAATTCAACCCCACCCCTCACTTGGGGAGGGTTGGTAATTTTGGTCTATAAGTTTGTGGATTAACTACTGTTGGGTAGGCGAACATATTCCCAGAATTTAGAGACAATCGAAAAACATGACTTTTTCGATTGCTTCTCTATGTTTTCTTGGAAATTTATTGTGCGTTTTTGCAAATGCCTATCATGATATCCTGTTTCGATAAGATGTTCAGCTAGTGACGATTGCGTCAAATGTTTCAGCCTGACTTTACTTCTATGTTCCTTAATACGCTAGCTCACCGCTCTCCCGGTTTCTCCAATATAGACTTTGCCACAAGAACAAGGGATTTTATATACTCCTGCATCACTAAGGGGTGCCTTTTTATCTTTGGGGTTATTTAGTAGTTGTCCTATTTTCGCAGGTGGTTTAAATGTTGTTTGGATGTTGTGTTTGTTGAGAATTCTTCCTCTTTGTTCTATGACACCTTCGATTTAGGGTAGGGTGGTGGTCATTTTTCCCTCTCTTTCTTTCGTAAGTTGTGTTGACTTGCTTTTTTGAGTGTGATTTCTTATTGCTTTATCAATTTGTTTGTTTGTGTAATTGTTCTGTATCAGGATTTATTTAACGTTTTGTAATTCCTTTTGTAAGTTACCTTTATCTGTTATGCAGACAGCTCTCAATACAAGGGAGTTGATGACTGATTGTTTTTGACATGGGTGATGGTGGGAGGAGGCATGTAGGTATCTGTTTGTAAACTAATACGTCCAAGAAAGGCGTGAGCTTGATATTAGGATGTAATTGATTGATAAAATCAAAAAACTTACTTAACGTTCACCTCGTCTATGTCGCCAGATGACAAATGTGTCATCAACGTAATGGAACTGGAATTCTAGTTTAAGATTAAAGAGCTTTCCACCCAAAATCAAAAAACAAAATTTGACAAATTACTTCCAGTAAAGCAAACTCAACTTACAAATACAGTAAAAAATATCTCTGACCACCCTGTTCAGAGATGTTTGTTACTGTATTTTTTAGTTGAGTTTGCTTTACTGGAAGTAATTTGTTAAATTTGGTTTTTGTTTTTGGGTGGAAAGCTCTTCAATATGTTCGGATTGGTCAAACGATATGCTATCCAATGTGGACCAAATGTCAAATCTGAGGGTTTTTGATAGGAAAATGTTAAGTTTTCATAATTTTTTTAGAGGCAGTGTGCAAAAGAAATTTGGTATGCTGTATTTTTTCTTTCACGAGAAGTAAACTTGTATTATGCAGAATCGATTTGGATTTAGATTTCACGAATTACTTCCAGTATAGAAAACTCAACTAACGAATAAAGTAAAAAACATCTTTGACCACGCTCTCAACGATGAAGCTAAGATTCCCTCCTTAAACTTAACAAAACAGGAAAAAACCTCAATTAAAGAACTCAATCAAAATAAAGATATTATAATATTACCTGCAGACAAAGGCAACGCAACAGTAATAATGAATAAAGAAGACTATAACAACAAAATCATGGACCTTCTAACTGACGATATATACAAAAAACTTAAAAAGGAACCCAAAAAACAATAGTCAGTAAAACAAAAACTCTTTTCAAAGACTCCAAACTTCACAGACAAACACTATCTAACTTCATACCTACTAATCCTATCTCTCCAATACTTTACGTGCTCCCAAAAATCCACAAAGAAAACATTCCACTCAGACCGATCGTCAGCGCAATAAACTCAACAACTTACAACGTAGCGCACTTCCTCGCTGCAAAACTAAATCCTTTTACAGGAAACTTCATCACTCAAGTCTAAAACTCATTTGACTTCATTAAAAAGAAACAACAGATTCACATTCAACCCCAAGATATAATAGTGAGTAATAGCCAATGTCTTTATGGAACATCGAGAAAATAAAATCTTCAACTAAGCCAAACTTAAACCAGCATTCTGGTTCCGTTACGTCGATGATAAATTTGTCATCTGGCGATATGAACAAGATGAACTAAATATGTTTTTCGATATTATCAATCAATTACATCCTAATATCCAGTTTACCATGGAAATAGAACAAAACGGAAAATTTCCTTTCTTGGACGTATTAGTTTACAAAAAATCTGATAACACATTAGGCCATGAAGTTTACAGAAAACCCACGCATACGAACAGATACCTACATATCTCCTCCCATGATCACCCATCTCAAAAACTATCGGTCGTCAACTGCCTTGCCTACAGAGCTGTGTCCATGACCGGTAAAGATAACTTACAAAAGGAATTACAAAACGTTAAACAAATGCTAATACAGAACGATTACACAAAAAAACAAATTGACAAAGCAATAAGGAAACACACTCAAGAAAGAAAGTCAGCACAACGTACGAAAGAAGGAGAGAGAAAAATGACTACAACCCTAAACTACATCCAAGGTGTCACAGAAAAAATAGGAAGAATTCTCAACAAACACAACATCCAAACCATATTTAAACCACCTGCAAAAACAGGATAACTACTAAATAACCCTAAAGATAAAAAGGCATCCACCAGTGATTCAGGAGTATATAAAATCCCTTGTTCTTGTGGCAAAGTCATATAACACCAATCCGATTTGGCTTTCCGTTCTCCCGGATTTAAAAAAAAGACTTGGTTGGCCAATCAAGTTTGACCAGTCCTCACGGTAGGGCGCTCTGGCCAATCACTGGCATCGTAGAGAGTATACCTAAGAACAACATGACCTGATACCTTAGTTTCAGGTCAGCCCTGGAGATGTGAACTGCAATGTTCACGAAACGTCGGCAAACAATTCGTAGCTTTTTCATACGAGTGAAACCCGAAATATCTCTTTTTATCAAAATGAATCACCGTGAAAGAATTACATCTATTATTGCAAACTTTTTTGTTATGGTCAGACAACCAAAATTTAAACAGGAGCATTGCCTTCTACTGAGAAAAAGAGATGGGGCAAATTATTGGCCGCAATGAACACATTGACACTTTTACACAACAATTTGCGTGATAGGGTTCGCGGTTCAATACACTTTTCTTAAGCAACAAACACCAAGATTTATAAATTTTTTAATAGGATAAAGGAAGCAACTGATATCAGTGACATCTTAGGGGTCCTTGATATCCTCTGCGTTTACGAAACTTGGCTACAGAGCGACAAAATTAGTCAGCTACATTCTACTTAAATTGAAATCTTGCTTGGACTGTTTCGTACTTGCTCTATTTTATATTCTTCCTTTGGATGATTCCAATGATTACCTATAGAATCCTAATTCCATTATTTACCGGACAATTTAAGTCCCTGGTTTTTTAATCGTTATGGTTGGGTATTTCAACTGATGTGTATCAAATCTGAATAAATTTTATCCTGGAGCTTTTTACTGCGTCAAGATGTTTTACTCAGAAAGGTTCTCTGGGGATGAATTCACCAATTCTAAGGACATATCATTGGTGAATTTTATGGAGGTTAATGAACTGGTTCTTATAAATTGCCGATCTTTTAGTGACTATGGCAGTTTGACCTTCACTTTCGGAGAATGAGTTCAAAGTTGTTGATTTGAATAAGCCGTTTTTCGATTACATTAAAGTGGATGCGTTCGCCTCTTTGATGGAGTAAAGGAAGGAGGTAGCCAACATTGATTAAGGTGTGGAAGACCTCAGCATAGTACTTACTACGACTATAACAGATGTCACAATATCATTAGATACGCACAGAAGGTACTCGGATTTTACTTATTTTAAACGTCAGCCATAACTATAATGAATATCACGATGCGAAAAAAACAGGTTTCCGATGCATTAATTATTTGAAGAGAAAATGAACCTTCAGCGCAATAAAAAGTAGTATGTCTCAAAGAAAGAAATAATTCGATGATAGTTCAGGCATTTAAAAAAGGAATCCATATTCAAAATTGCATAAAACTCGTTATCGCCACTGTTAATTGTATTGCGAAAATTTTTTCTCAAGTTATTTGCGATTGATTGGTCTTATGGGAATTTGAATAAAACCTAGTCCCCGAATTACAGTTGTGTTTCAGGAAGGGAAGAATTTGTCTTGATTACTTGTTTAGGCAAATATGCGTCGTCTAAATACATTTGTGAAACTCAAGGAGCGATGGGGTAGGCTGCTTTTGTTACATTCAAGGAGGCTCCTCTATTGTATGTTGCTTCAAAAACTTTAATTTAGACTGGTTATCTAGTCCATACTGCTTTTTACTGGCGCAAAGAAGGTCGGTTAGTGCTGCGAATACAGGCGTGGGCTCGATACTAAGGACGATCCACTCGGTCAGAGCGGATTTGTGGAACACCTAGATTCGATTATTCAAGAGCCTCTCTGTAAGGAAGCTACGGTATGTTTCTCAGGTTTCGAGCCTAAATCATTTAGAAGTTATAGGGAGAGAGTAGAACTTTCTTTTTAAGAAACTTTTATTTCTGCACAAAAATACACCAAAGAACGATGTAAGATTAGAAAATAGATCTTTGCATTCATCTCACACGGCCTCAAAAAGTATTTTATGCTGGTTAATTACAATTTCGAAAATGGATGATTCATCCCTCCAAAAAAATAGTTAGCTCCATTGCCTTCCTATGACTTTTCTATTGTTGGAAAATTTGTTAACTTAATTGTGAAGATTTAACAGCGATCATTGGAGATCACTAGATATCTCATCATATCTTTCACCTAGTTTTAATGTATGTGTCTGACTATACAAGATGCATGTTTGTAGATATTCCTGCGAACTATCTTTGTATGTAGAGAATATTCTATAGACAAGTGTAAATAAATATCTGTTCACAGCATAAATTTGTTTCTTAGTGGTGTTTTTGTTTTAGTAATTTTTTATCTATTTCGAGATTAGTCTTTGATTAAAAAGTAATAGTTGTTGTCATGCTAGCAATTAAATAATAATTTTATATCAAAAATATTGCTGCGTCTAATAAAGTTTAATTATACAACTCTCGATAAAGATTGTTCATTTTTAGAAACTCTTAAGGCTGCCACAAAAGCCATATTTGATATTTGGCGTTTTATGTTTCTATTTTTTTTTAATTCCCGTTATATCGTTATATCGAAAATTCCTTGTCCGAAGGGAAATTTTATTCCTTTACCAACTCCCTTTTATAAAATTACATTCATAATTATTTTCACTTATATTCCCTGCAACTGTAGATAAAGTAAGAATTAATTTAATTCCCGGTAATTCCCCAGTTGTTTTCCGTCTTTTCCGGTTCCCCGATCAAGTTTCCACCATGATGATAAATAAATTATGTGTAAATATACATTTTTAGAGAGTGGAAATGTCTAGTTGTTGGAAAGTGCAGGGTCATTTCCAAAGTAATTTTTTATGTAGAATCTGAACCCGGGGTCCGAATTGGACTATCACGTCAGGATTTTAAGGCATCTGAGGTTATGTACCCAAAAAATGGCGTCTTTCGCTACTTTTGAGGTTATGTACAGAAGACAGAACATTTTTTGGGTTTTCAACAACCCCAAACACCCCCAAGTACAAATTTTCAAGAGAAAATACTCAGATTCGGATTCTACGCAAAAAATTACTTCGGAAATAACCCTCCACTTTCCAACTGACATGACCCCATTATTTGCAGGCCTGTGTTATCAATGTTTAAAGATGATTATTACTATTATTATTATTATTATTATTATCACTTAAGTAATATGATCAATCAATGTTTGAACTTTCCAACAAATACACTTGTTTAAAAAATCAATTAATTACATTTAAAAATAAACAATAGATAAATATAGCTAATTGCAGCTGCTCTTATTGTTACTGAAAATTTTGTTCTTCCTTTAATATTCATAAAAAGTATCGAGTTTTCAATGAATTTTATTTTATTTTTTTGCTTTACATAACAACGCAAAGCCAGGCTCATCTGATCGGTGCGCCATCTATTGGATTTATTTGAACTACGATACCTATCCGGATGCTAAGATAACATAGAGAGCGAGGACGATGCATAGGGCTGGTTGAGACACAAACTCACACAGGCTCACACAAACTTGTCACTGCGCATCGTGATTAGTCCAGAAACAGAAGTCCTCATAAAGTGCGCAGAAGTTTGATTTGTTATAAGCATCTATTGAAATATATACAACTGATATACGATTATAGAGGGGAGAGGAAAGATAACTTGTTTTTAGATGACAATTCGCCGAGAAATTGTGTTCAGTGGTGTTTAGAAATGAGGAAAAATATCAAGAACAAAAATCATTTTACCCAAAAATACGAATTTTCAATAAAATACCTGAATTTTAAACCTGAGTTTTCCACTAAAAACAATACTTTTTTACCGAAAAGGACGATTTTTCAAACAAATACATGAAATTTAACTAAGAAAGTAAAATTTTCAACCGAAAATTCAAAAATTTGTCTACTATATTTACAACAAAAAATATAAATTTAAACTAAAATTTTGAATTTTGCCTACAAAACAATTCATTTGTAACAAATCGATTTAAATTCTAACCAAAAAGGTAAACAATATTTTTCTACTAAAAAAGATGAATTTTCAAGCAGAAACATTAGGTTTCAACCATAAATAATAATGTTCTACAAAACACGCGAAGAGACGCATTTTCCACTAAATACGTATGTGAATTTTAAACAAAATAGTTTAATTTTCAAATGCTACATTTCAAATCAAACATAAAATAGTTAAACATTTAGTTTTATAAATGTTTTCAAACAAAAGAAGTAGAATTTTTAACAAAATAAATCAATTTCGAACGAAAGAAAAACATTTTAAATAAAAATGATGTTCCTTTCACATAAGAAAATCAATTTTCAACTACAAACTTTAACCTTTTCCCAAGAAAATCGACCGTGGACAAAATACATTAATTTTTAAACAAGTAATTGAACTTTCAACTATAAAAGATCAATTTTCAACCAAATGTTGAATAATTAAATAAACATTTAAATAAATTACTTTTTAATCAAACAAAAAGCGAGTTTTCAACAAAATATTGTAACCAAGAAGCTTAATTCTCTACCAAGAAACACTAAATTTAACAAAATACAAGAAAGATAAAAAAGATATATTTTGGGTTCCAATCGTCTACAAAACTATAAATTTTTGGGATCTTCCTTAAAAATTGGAAATAAAAAAAATTTTTTTAACCCAGAAAACAAAATTTTTACACAATAGTTAAATTTTCCGAACAAAATTCATTTTCTTCTAAAAAACGTATTTTAATTAAAGTACCTAAATTTTCAACTAACAAAACTAACTTTTAAACACCCAATGAAATAGTTTTTTTCTAAATATTTCTATTTTCATATATTTCACAAAGTTATGACATGTTTATATATTATTTTATCCTCTACCTGATTTTATTCTTTAAAGTTGTAAATTTATTTTAAAATTTGGTATAAAAATCGTGCGCTTTTCATCAATTCTTGTTCCGGTTTAATCGTAGCCAATCAAAACAGTAGAGAGTTGTTGCAGAACTCTACCTAGAGGATCTCTATGGCAACCTAATCAAATTCCGCCATTTTAAGTTGTGGTTCACTGAAGATATTAACCCACGCATCCAGAGGTAACTGTACCTTATTTTAATAAATTTGAAAATTAAAAAAATCCACATAATTTTTTATTATATGAAATAAATAAAAAAGCGAAAACTTTGATCTGCATACCCGACAGGATCTTCACTTTAATTTAATAAATTATAAAATTAAAATAAGAAAACAAAACACTTCTTTTGATGAAATTATTAATAAATAAACAATATTATTATTTTTTAATTTCAATCTGCGGATTGAAATTGATTATTTTCTCTGTGCATATACATTTTTTATTCTTTTACGAAAATTGTTTAGTAGGTTAACAATTCAGAATAATGCTGAAGTGTGTTTCATATATATTTCAACATTTAAACTTGCATAAAAATGTGTTATAAAAAATGACTATTTATCAAAATATTGTTGTCATGCATGGTAAATTAAAAAAAATCGATAAATAGTTCATTATGACAATTAGATAGAGGGTAAAGGTGTTATAACTGTTTTACAGAAAAATAGTATTCTGACTTGAAAATGTAAGAATTGGGAAACATTTTTTTTCCTAACTGATAATTTTTTATTTCTTGGAAATTCGTCTTCCTAGTAGAACAATTTATTTTTACATTGCATCTCTTGGCAGCATCTGCATTCGTTGAAATATCAAATATTACATTTTCTGTCGAAAATCCATATTTGCATGTTAAAAATTCAACTATATTGTTTAAATTTTACATACTGGTTAAAAAAGTCAACTCTGGTTAAAAATTTAAATATTTTGTTGAAAATCATTTCTTTTTGCTTTAAGACGTCCACCACTACGTTTTCATTGAGAAGCCTTTCTTTTGCAACTCTTTTTGGTAAAAGATTAATTTTTTCGTTTGGAAATTTGGCCATTCAGTTTAAAATTTTATATTTGTAGGTTGAAAAATGAACATAACATTTTAAACATAACATTTTAACAAAACAGTTAAACTTTCAAATAAGTAGATGAATTTTCAACCAAAAACTAAAAAAGATGATTATTTTAAAACAACAACAATTACTTTAACATTTAACCACGTAGTCGAATGTAAACAAACAACACAAATTTTAAACAAAATATTTAAATCCTCAACAAAGGATCTTTAACAAAAGATAATTCACATTTTCGAAAAAAAATTTAAAAAGCTGTTCCCTTATAGTTTAAAAATCAAGTAATTGGTTGAAAAGTCGTCCTTTTTGTAAAACATTAATCGTATTGTTAACAATGAATATTTTTAACAGAATTTTTTTTAACGAAAAAATAGTTCTCTGAAAATTTAATCTAAAAACAAGATAATTCCCTTCCTAAACGATTCATCGACTTGAATTGCAGTACTTGCCTAATGTTAAATGGATTCGATCTCCTTTGAAATAATTTTTATAACTCTGTTTTTTTTTGTTTAAATTTAATTTTTTTAACAGAAAATTCAACTATGACATTCTTGGTAGAAAATTATTTTTTTTAATTAAAGTGTGATCTTTTTGAGATAAAAATCTAACTAATTGCTTCAAAATGTATGGAGTCCATTTTTCGTTGAATATTAAGTTCATAATTGAAGCTTCATCTGTTACGGTTTAAAACGAATGTTTTTGACAGAAAATTCAGCTATTCTCTTCAAATTTATATATTATATTTTATATTAGTAGAAAAGAAATATTCTTGGTTAATATTAATATTTTTCATTAAGGATTCAGTTATTAAAAAAATTCCTTTTCTGATTGTCAAAAACCAATTTCTTTAAAAGAAATTTCGATTCTACTTAATTAATCCTCTCGGTTGAAAATTTATCTGTTTGTTTGAAACTTCAACTATGTATAATCATATTCATCTATTTTAATAAATTTCCACTAATTTTACAAAATTTAATTGTTTGTTGTTAAGTATTAATTATTTTGACTAAAAAGGAATCTTCCTATTTCTGGTACTATATGTTTATATTTTTAATTAAAAATTAATATTTTTTAGTTGATAACTCCAATATTTGTTTGAAAAAAGATAACCTTTTTAATTGAGGATTCAACTATTTTATCAAAAATTAAACTGCACAATTTTAGGATGAAAAAGTATATTTATAATTGAAAATTAGTTTTTTTAGTTAAAATTCGTCTGTTTGGCAGAAAATTAATTTTATTTTGTTCAAATCTTATCTTGTTTATTAAGAATTCAAGTATTTTCTTGATTTTTTTTATTTATTAAAAATTAATGTCTCGAAGGAAAATTTGCATTCCATCATTGTTGATTGATGTGTAGAACCTGTCTGATTGTATGTGAGTTCTATCTTATTTTAAATACTTTTTATAATATTGTTTTAAAACTGAAAATTAATTGAGTTGAAAATTCTATTATTTAGTTACAAAAAATGTTTTAATTGAAAATTAACCTTTGTGATTGAAAATTCATCTTTTTTGTTAAAACTTTTACTATTTGGTGTCAAGTACATCTGCTTTAATTAAAATTTGAAATAATCTATTTAAACTTCGATATTTTTGATTGAAACTTGATCTTTTTTAGTTGAAAATGGAATTATTTTTTGAAAATTCCCGTATTTTGTCGAAAATTTGTGTTTCTTGTTAGAAATATAAAGCTTCATTGCATTTTTTCCGATCTGAAGCCTGATCCAGGTTTTCGGTACAGTCTTTTTTTTAAGTAAAAAAAAAAATTTTCTTGAAAAATCATATTTTTAATTAAAAAAAAACTATTATAGAAAGAAATTTCGAGATAAACAAGTGCTGAAACATTTTTCTTTGACAAATATTTTTTTTTAAATTTAAATAATCAAATATTTATACCAAAAAAACAACTTTTTAAATGTTTAAAGTGTTTTAAAATTTATGTTTAAATTTAAAATTAAAATAATTAAAACAAACTATATTTCTGGATAAGATATTTTGTTTAAAAATGTATATAGCATTTTTTAAATCATAAAAGTTGTTTCGAAAAATCGAAATGTTGATTAAAAGCACGTGTTTTTTAATATTAATTTGTCGGTAAAATTTTTGTATGATTTTAATTTTAAATTAAAACAAATAATTTTTAACACTTTAAATATTAAACAAAAATATATTTGATACAAACATTTTATTATCGTATTTTTAATAAATAATTTTGATTCAGGAATTTGATTAGTTTTGCAATTTTATTACTCGGGACAGAGAGTTTTACCGAGTCGGGAATTATAATTTTCGGGATATTTCAGCCATCCCCACAGAATTAGAGAAAATTTGCTCTAATCATAATTTCGGCGCTCGATCTTGTTGATTTTTTCCTACAGTATTAATAAAAAAAAAATTGTATGGAAATTTTTGATATCACAAAGTTAAAGATAATCTCAATTAAAAATTTAAAAATTCGTTGCACATCCAATTTTTATTCTTGGGTCTCGAAGATTTTTTTCTAATCCATTTCAGTCACTGGTAAACGGGGGTAATTTCCTCTTAGAAAATAAGTGATTAAAATTTGAAAAAATTGGGTAGGCTTTTTTGACATCTAGGTATGTAAAAAGGTAAATTTCCGAAAATTTATAGGTCACGTAAAAAATAACATTATGGGATTCGAAATTGTTACAACGCGAAGAAGTTTTATTAATTTTTTGATCATTTGTCACCCCCAAAAATTATTATTAATATTATTTTGTGTCAAGAAAATAACGCTTGATTTTTGTAAAAATTAACAAATATATATTAAAGGTTCACTCAAGATCATTTTTGTTCAAAAACTTTGTTCCTGAATAAATTGACTCTAATTGTTTCCGATTTTGTTCTGTCACTCAGGGATTGTGTTTTTCATAGAAAACATTAAAATTTGGGTTTTTCGCGTTTATAAAATTATAATTGAAGGTCACAATCCAATCCGACTATTTTTTAGAAAGTTATCCGATATACAGACAACCACAACATCAATAACAACGACTACGTAGACGCCAAAGAGACTCACAGATACTGACGTAAAAACTTGTTTTTCTGACTCAATCCGTGTAGAAATTCAAATGGGGAACTAGTCTGGTTCCCGACAATTCGACCCCACTTAATGTCGACGGCTAGTCGGGGCCTGATCGGGTACTAGTAGGGATCATATGATAATACATCCTTGTGGAATATTAACCAAACTCCCGAAAATTTGTGGAACATTCCCTACAAGTTTTTCAAAATACTTATTATTAACAGAAATCTTAAAAATGCATAAATTAATGTAACTAAAATTCCCCAAAATTTGTGGAATATTAATTTAAAAAAAAACTTCAGCTGGAAAGCAGTAATGGAAGAGCTTCGCTCTGATAGAACCGCTATGTTGGTCACGGTAGTCTCTACTCCAGGTAATTATGCTTCGTTACGTGTGGACTGCTGTCTTAAACACTCGACGCGTCATTTCTGTTGCGCGAGAGGCGGCACGTCGCGCCCTTGCGGATTTTCTTTAAAGCTACCAGTCCAGAACCGCAAGACTCAAATGAAGGTGGTAACGAAATCTGAACTGCACCTTCCTTAATAGTTTACTACTAGGATACTGCTCTTCACTCATTAATCAAAAACTTTTTCTCTTTCCAATTTCAACTACCTGAAGGATTAGACTTTATTTACATATGGCAAACCATTCAGATCAAGTAAAAAATAAGCATCCATATAAATTTGGAGTCTTTTGACTTCCGGCGGACTTTTCACCTACATCTATATGTATCTTTTCCGATATGGATTTTATTTTTAAATTCCATACAAAGGTATTTATAAATGTTTCTAGAAATTCGCAATTTTCTAAAAAATACTAGAAAAAAATAAGATTACGTCTTTTTGAAGATTTGGATCGTTGTTTTTATAAAAAGCGTATTTTCGTACAAAATTATTAACTTAATAATTATTTATTAAGCATATTTCAGACGAATTTAACATTAATAAATCTTTTTTACAAAACACGGTGTAAAATTATTCTTAAATATATTCTTAGTGTTTTAGAAGGAAAACATCATTACGCTTTATTGGATATTACCTCATTTGCTAAGACCTCGCCGAAAACTCAAACATGAGAATAACCTAACCAGAGACGCACTAGCTCCCGACCCGAGTCTGAAGATTACCCGTACGAAAATTAGTGAACAAAAAGCCCAACTAGCCCCCGACTAGTGCCCGACTTGTAATAGGGCCAAATTGGGTTATTCCCACACGGGGAGGAGCCTTAAAACGTCGAAATTTCATTAAATTCGCGAAAATCATTTTTTGCTTAAAAGTCTTCCCATTATGGATGAGAATGTGATAAAATAATAATGGGGCTTTGAAAAAGTTGCGTTTTTCGCCTCTTGACTTTATTCCATATCAAGCTTTTTTTGCTTTAAATGTCCATTTTCGTTTGGTTTCTTGGATTTTGAAAATTCTTTAACTTTGGTAAGTTTAATTTGATCAAAAAAGTGATCAAAGTCCAATTCAATCCGACCAGTCTTTCGAAAGTTATCCGGTATACAGACAACAATGACGACGCCGGAGAGACAAAGAGACCCCGACGTAAAAACTTGTTTTTCTGACTCAATGGGCCTCAAAACGTCGACATTTGATAAAATCCGAAAAAAGACATTTTTTATAAAAAACTAATACCTTCTCATTTTGGATGAAAATTCAAAAAATACCAAAAAGATTTGTAGAAAGTCTTTTAAAGAAAAAAATGATTGTCCCGTAAGTTAGAACCGAAAAATTACTATTTCAAAAAAATTAAAGTTGTTCTAAATATTGAGCTAAACTCGTGACCGGGAAAAATCGGGAAAAGAAAGCAAATTTGAAAATTGAACTGCAGTTCGAGTATTAAATATCTAACAGTGATTGATTTTACAAGATAGAGTCTAGATCTGTTCAAATTGATATAATTTACATATTTTAACGTTAAAATTTGAACTAATTTATTTCGAAAGTCTTAGTAATGACAAAAGTGTAAACGTTCGAATTAATGGCTTCTTAAATGAACGCCTTTATTCAATTTTCAAATCTTTTTGAAGTATTATTTCAGTATAAAATATTCCATTTTTAATCTATTTAGTTTGGAAATTTAAAAATAAAACAATTTTCAATAGTAAACAATTTGAAAAAAAATTGTCACAATTTCAGAGTGACAAATTTAAACTTTGAATGTTACAATTATAATTGTTTCATTTTTTTATCTGTATTTCCAAGGTAAAAGTATTTAATTTTGATTCTTGAAGAACAGAATTTTACAAAAAAATTAGGAAAAATGGAAATCAGTTTAAAAGAGATTTAAAAGCTCCGACAAATTTTTTAAAGAATTTAAAAAGATTTGAAATAGCTTAAAAGAGAATTGATACTTTTGATGATTTTAAAATGTTTTGAAATGTTGACTTTTTATTTTGAAAAATTACATAATTTTAAGATTAAAAATGAAATCTCCGGCACCTGAATAATAATTTTATAAAAACTGTATTAAAAAATACATTAAGAAACACGTGCGCTTTGAAAGAAAAAAATTTTCTGCCTAAATTTTTGCAGGATTCAATTTAACAACGATTTATACCAAAATTTATTTTTATTATTTTTTTTTATTAATAAAAAATTCGATTTTTCAGAACTTTTAAATATTTTTTTCAAATACTATGCACATTTTCAAATAAAATTTTGCATACAGAAATACATATTCGATTATTGTATTTTCAATAAATAAACAATATTTATTAAACAATTTTTTGAATTGTTTAAATTCATGAATTGTCTAGTTCGGATATTTTATAATTCAACCATTTTTCTTAGGGATTTTTAAAACTCGGTAATATCTTATTGTCCGGAATTTTATTTATTTTATTTTTCGTGAATTCTCCAACTCGACTTTTGTATTTCGGGACTTTTATAATTTCGAGAATTTTATTCCTTTGTTATCTTTCAATTTACGAATTTTACAGTGTCGGGAATTTTATTTTTCGGGATTTTTCAATCGCTTTTTCCGAAAAATAAAATTCCTACATCATTGTAAAAATTCCGAAATTACCACAAGGTCGAAATATAAAAGTTCCGAATTGGAAAATTCTCGACAATTTACAATCTTACAGAATTTGAGAATTGCAGACAAAAAATTTCCGAATTATAAAATATCCGGGCTAGAAAATTCCCTAATTTGAACAATTAAAAAATAGTTTGTTAACAAATATTTTTTGAATAGAATAATAAGATACTTATACCGAAGAAAAAACTTTTTTAATGTTTAAGGTTTCTAAAAATTATTGTTAGGATTTAAAATAACAATAATTGAACAAATATTTTGTATTTATATTTTATATTTTGTATTTTTGAATAAAAAACGTTGCTTGGAAATGTGCATTGTAGTTTTGTACATGACAGAAAACTCTCGCAAAAAGAAAATTATTATTTAAAAAAATCAAAATAAAAGTCGCGTTAAATTACTCTGAATTGAATCCTTTGAAGTTTCATTCAATTGAAGCTCACGTGTTTTTAAATTTACATTTGTATCAGATTTTCATACAATTCTTGTTATTTTAAATTAAAACATCAATTTATCAAAATTAAACATGAAGCAAAATTTCTATAATAAAAATATTTGATTATTGTATTTGTAATAAATAAATAATATGACCACAAAACTGTTTATTCAATTTCTGTAATTCGGGAATTTTCTAGTTTGCATATTTTATCATTAGACAGCATTCAGCCTGGAGTTTTATTATTCGGGAATTTTCAAATTCGATGATATTGTAAACTGTCCAGAATTTCATTATTCTAGAATTTTAAAATCCGGGATTTTCAGGTTTCAGAATTTTATAATTTCGGAAAGTTTACAGTGGCAAAAATATTTCAAACATTTTAAAAGATTTATAAGATTGTAGAAAAATCTGTAAGATTTTGAGGGATTTTTTTGCAGAATTTTACATAAATTTTACGACAAAATGGGAATCATTATAAATATATTTAAAATTTCCCAAAAACTTAAAAAATAATTTGAATTATTATATATATTTCAAATAAGCTGCAGCAATTATAATAATTTAGAGTTTATTTTAAAATATATTTTATGGAACATGATATTTTTTATGAATATGACAGTGAAATTCTGTTCGTCTAATTTTGTTTGCCAATACGAAACGTAATCTGGCTTGGAACTGCCGTCTTAACATCTAAAAGCCGAAAGAACAATTTTTATATCACTTGGAATTATAATTATATTTTTATAAAAGTCTAGAAAATCCATAGAAATTGCACACCACAAAAATAAAAATAAATAATATTAAAGAACTATATATAGAGAATATATAGAATGAAAATTATAAGCAATAATTTTAGAAATAGTGGGAAATATATGAAACCGTAATATAAATTATTCATCGACTTTTATTTGTGGTATTTATTAAAATAACCATGCTTTGCAAAGTTAAAAATGTAAAAATGTTTTAATTGGCCATTTACTTTCAATCTAAATGGTTCTTGTCCGAGCTAAGTAATCATTAGTGCGCCTCGAGGGGCCTACTGAGAGTTGCTTACAGCGCTCCAAGTGGCTGTTGTCGATTAGTGCTATAGGCGTGGAGCGGTTTATAATATCTTTGCATTGGATGATAATGAAAGTGCCAGTACATCCCTATAGTATGTGTCTGTTGCTGGAGGTTTTCAAAATTGTGTTTTTAAAAAATTTCATTTATCACATTTCTTAAACCATATATTATTTAAAAGCATATAAAACACTGGAAGCCTGTATAGTTTAAGCAGCTGTTTTGTGCTGAAGGTTTATTTAATTCTGCGACCAGCAGTTCGCTCTTGTATTCTAAAATTAATTCCTAACCTCAAATTCTCAAAAAGTCGCATTTAACAACAACAATGGCTTTTAAAACCGAAAATTATAACGAATTCCATGCTTCAAAGGAATATTACTTAATGTCAATGTTTATATTAATAACAAATAATAACTTAAACATTAACTTGTAATTAAAAATATACTAACCCTACCGATAAAAATCTCAGAGTATATGCTAAAGATTCTCAAGGCTCTGAGAAGCTCTAAGAAATTCTTCGCAGGCACTCAGATGTATTTAATGGTTCAGATAGATCGTTTAAATGCTTTGAAGACTTTAAAATTTCCTTTCCAAAATTGAAATGAAAATACGATCATAAATAACGAGCAGAGAGACTTAAATTGAAATAAGAATTCGATCATAAAGAACAAGAAGATTCCCTGTATTGGGGCGGTATGGATGGCAAGGTGGTGGTAAAGCAAAAGCGTTGATTCGTATTATCGACTTTGAATTTCGATTCGATTATTATTCTCAACAGTGGTCCAAAAATACTTGCGCATGCTTCAACTGTGCGACGCTCATTGGCTGCAGTTCGTGTACGTATTTAAAAATCAAGTACAGACGCGCACAGTAGCCAATGAACTTCACTTAAATCCAAGCAAGCGCAGATCAAAGCAGCTCCGTTGGCATCATTAACTTCAAGTAAACACGTGTAACGTTCCATTACTGCCTGACTACTCCAACTTCACGGATACCTCTGTTGCACGCGTGTAGCTATCAAAAAACGAGCAATCGTGACAATTTTTTCAATATTTTCCATCGCTGTCTAACCCACTGACACCTCGTATCTCACGCATATAGTAATGAAAATCGAGTATTGCGACAATCGAAATCGACAATATCGTTTAGAGATTTTATATTAAGGATTGTTTTTCAGATTCAAAAGCCCGTTGGAAAAAATTAATATATCTTCTTAAGCGACATGATAAGGCTAATAACATAAACTGGACGTATTATAATGACATGATGTTCATGAAAGCTCACATCATACACAGAAAGTGAGTGATACCATAAATCAGAATTATCTGAAAATTTTATTTCAATTCAGGTGTGAAGTAAATTAAAAAAAATTAAAAACAGCACTTTTATGATAATTTAATTTTTCCATAATTTCAGATATCTATCTCCGCTCAGCAATAAATAATCTCTAAGCGTTTATCTCGGTATTGGTGCTAGTGCTGCTGACACAAGTATCTAAAACATTTTTCCACTAATTTGTATTTCGCTTGTACTACCGCGAAATTGATTCAATGTGACTGTTTAAAAAATACTTATGATTTGTTCAAATGTTAACTAAATGTAATTGCTACAATTAATTTATGAATATGAAAATTGGCATTTTTCAGGTACTGCTCCATCGTACTAAATTCATCCGCAATTTTTATTTCCAAAAAACAGAGGACAGATTACATTGCAGAGTCAACGTTTCACGAATAAGCTGTCAATACAAAAGATCCTCCTAGGACTGACCGATACTGTATCCAGTGAACCATCAGAAGGGCCAATTCGCTATTAGAATCCACAGACAAGGATTGTCCGTCCAAAACTCGTATACGACTTTCAATGGTTTCGCCTAGATTTTCCATAAGTTCTTCACCACCAGGATTACTGACAACTTTATGAAAGAGGTCTGGATAAAATTTTCTCTTAAAATTCAGTGAAGACCAGGGTTCAGGGCCATCCCCCCCATCGCCATTGCCTTTTGTATTGAGGAATGGTTAGTTAATGATTAGTAATGGTTAATTTGTATTAGGAATGGTTAACTGCAGGTTAGAAGAGAACAGGATGCTGGATCATCCCAGCCAATCTCCGTAAACCGATCAGTATTTGACGCACCCACCCTCTCCTCTACATACTACGAAATGACACCAGAATCATCTTCTGTATCAAAAGGTCAACCTAAGTTGCAAGGATCGGTACGATCCTCTAAAAATAAGAATATACCCTCTCCATTTACCTCCTCGATTATTATTAATGAAATATCTAGTAGATCCTTAAGCGAACAAAAAGTGGTAAAAAGGTGCCCCCTTTAGACTAATTTGCAGAAGAGAAGAAAAGAGTCTAGGACAGTGATCCCAGATCTGAAACGAGATGCGGTTCAATACTATGACAGGGCTATGTCCGTGTGAATATAGTAGGAGACGCTGTAAATGACTGAGTTGCGC
>NC_046664.1:23681456-23684606 GCF_010883055.1 Belonocnema kinseyi
AATTATCGCATTCAATACAAAAGACGGGCAAAGATCAACATGATAAGCAGCATGGTTACCATATTGACCGCAGATGAAATCAAGGAAACTCCAGTAGGCCCCCATCGCCAATTCTTATATGGTTATAGAGTAGAGCATGTAAACTGCAGCCGTGGGTGAGTTTCTTTGAAAAAATACGAGTTATTGTTCAATCACATTTCTTAGTCAATTTTGTAGCTTAAATAATGAGAAATATCTACTACGCTTATGCCTATCAATAGTCATGGGTACTAAACAATCAGTAATGTAACATTAAGTCAAACCTGCATTAGCCTTCTTTATAAATCTTTACAGATAAGGTCACTATAGAAACTTTTTAAATACAAATATTACTTTGGTCACTTCTTTTAATAAACTAAAATAGAGAAACCAAGGAATTCAGAATATTCTTAAATTGTTATCAATTAAACTGTGTATTCTTTTCAATTTTACTCTAAAACTTTGCAACTCTCTTGAAATCCGTTTCAAATTCATTTCGAAATCTTATTCCTATCTTTATGGTGTAAGAGTTATGTATAGTTTCTATATTTCAGATAATCACAGTAATATTTGTCCATTTATTTTATACATTTTTCTGTATGAAACAAATGAAAAATATTAGATAAATGTTAGTTACCCTACCAAAACTTTTAGACAGCGTCAATGCCGTCGATACAATACTTGTGTATTAACATTTGCATATGTTTTTCTAGCCAGATGAATATATTGAAGAACTTTTGACTTTATAAGATACACTTAATAATTGATCTAATATCTATATTTTCATAACCTACCATGACGCAGTGAAAATTAATAGATACACAAGAAAATACTTACCTTCAGTTTTCTGCATCCTGTGTATTTAAAACCAATATTGAAAAACCTTCAGTGGGCGACTCAACTGACTATAACTTTTCCACGTAGCCTTCGATATAGATTCTAATGTTCCGTAAATTATTAATGCATTTTTCGTACGGAAAATATTTCTATTTCAAGAATTTTTCCCAATCATATTCTTTTTAATTTTTTAAAACTCACTATAATATTTTCAATTTTTCCAAAATAATTAAATTCTACTGAGTGAAATGGATTTTAAGATTTGTCTTTAGTTTTTTTTTTAATTGATCGTGGATTCTTTGAATTCTTATTATTTTTTTAATTCGTTTGCATTTTATATAATCTCTGGGTTTTTTATATTTTCGACCTGTCAACTATATTTCGAAAGTAACCTATACAAAGAAGATTTGTATAGCTACTATTATTGAAAATTGAATCTACCAGTAATTCCTTTTAATAAAAAAAATAGGCAACCTTATGAAAATGCAGAAAGATATATGATCAATTAATGAAGCCTTTATCATCCTTCTGGAGGTTTCTTTCTCCTGGCGAACCACCAGTTGGTTTCACGTTCAGTTCTTCCTCCAGGTGCATGGCCCTACCTACCGGGCTTCCTTCTTCTGACGGATCTGTATATGGACTTGACCAGCTTCAGTTTATTCGGCTTATCCCTAACAAGAATCCGAATCAGATATTCGAACTTCAAAGATACACATTTTCTGTGAATAAACAACTTTTATTGTACGAAGGAAAGAATCGCTATGAGCCTTTACCAATTCAAGAGCTAAGTGTATTAACAACACTTGCTGGCGACGTCTTTGCAATATTGGAGAGCTGTAATGCTCTTGCTGGAATATACGTATACACGTAATAATCGCACTCGCGCTAAAGTGCGTGTAAAAATAAACATGCGACACAACACCATTACCCCATTGACCACAAATGAAATGCGTGAAATTCCAGTAGGCCGCCTTCGACCGATCTTATTTAATTTTAAGATACAGCATATTAACGACAATATCCCACTTCAACCAGTCAATTCAAAGAAATATTTAACGAAAAAAAATTGTAATCTAAAGCCATCTTGAAAGATGACAAGTAACTTGTAATTGCAAGTAATAAATGGCATTGAATTACGATAGTTCTCAAGGCTTACATTTTTTTCCATATCCCAGTTAATTTTTTATATCAATTATATTACAGAATTTTGACTTTTGAATTCCAGTGCCTTTCAAGGTTTGTTAAAGGTAGTTTAAAGAAACTAATAATCTTTACGCTGACAGACCATTGGGGTTGGTTATTCGAATATTGTTTGTAAAAAACGTCTAGAATTAATATATTAATTTGAAATTGTCTAAGCACTATAACTATTAGGTTTCTGTTTTATTTTGAGAATTTTGAAATGACACCTATAGAAATGAAACAATTTAAAATCAGAATTGGTTTTTTTACTTTAGATGACGTCCCAAAAATCATAGACGTAAGAAATAGCAATCATATAGAGGGTATACGATCAGATATGTATTTAATTTTGTGTGAGGGGAAGGGGGTGGCGAATATGCACAAAAATAAGCAAAAACGTCCCCAAAATTTTTCAGGGTTGATGCTTATTCTGGGCACAACAGAGTGTACACGTTGTATGTACATGCGAGCATGTGTGGCGTGCGCACGCCGTCCCAACCAAGCAGTTCCCCCACTGAACTACAAAATATTGTTTATATGAGATTGTTGCAACAAATTAGAATCGGACTATCGAACGCTGTGATGGTGATCGCTTTGTCCTGCAACTGCAACTAAAAAATGTAAGCGAAGCGGCATGTAACTTTTAAAATGTACAAAAATTAAGAATATAATAATAATTTACGAAGCACAGAAAATCATACCTCTGAAGAATATTTAATTATTTCTTCCCTCCAAATTCTTCCATTACAAGAAGAATTTCTTCAAAAAGTTCATCTTGTTGTTCTTTCAGCAATGAAATCCATTATTTTTGAAGAAGGTTTAGAAACATATCTCGGGTTGTTACCAGTTTTTTCTTTTTGTAAACAAGAGCCGGTTCCGTCATTTGTATTCGAGCTTGAAATATTTGTGTTCTGAAGCCGATCGTTTTCGTGCATGTTGACGTCATTCGATGAAAAGCAGTCGAACACTGCATAATTGTGTCTTCAATCTTTTTAGTTTGAGTATCCTAGACCAGTGATCCCAGATCTGAAACGAGATGCGGTCCAACACTATGACAGGGCTATGTTCGTGTGAATATAGTAGGAGACGCTGTAAATGACTGAGTTGCGCGCG
>NC_046664.1:23684706-23689558 GCF_010883055.1 Belonocnema kinseyi
AATATTAGTACTGTCCAAGATTGCAAAGACGTCACCATCAAATGTTGATAATACAATTTGTTCTCCAGCTGGGATATGCTGAAAGACTTGCCGTCTTTCGAGTATTTTAAGTGATCTGTTCGCCGGAAAAGCGTATCTGCGAAGATCGAATTGCCGTTGCGGATTTTTGTAGGAAATAAGCCGAACAAATTCCAGTTGATCACGTCCATAGCCAAGTACGTTAGAAAAAGGAGAAAACCGGGACCTTGAAGGAAGAGGAGGTTCGGCAGGAGAAGACCTCCTGGTTATAAAATTATGTCTGGCAGGTGGATTTGGATTTACAGAAACAGAAGATGGGCCGCCAAGAGGAAAACCAGGAATTGGGGCGCCATTAGGCAAACATTCAAACTGTGAACTTAACTCAGTAAGAAGAAGCAGACAAAACATTTTTTTAAAGAAAAAATGTTTCTTCATTACTAATAGTACTCCACAAGAGGACCCATCAAATATCTTTTCACAGCGGAGAGTTTCACATGAGCTGCCGGCTCGTGTGGTTTTGTTTAATAGACGTTTCTCAAATTGTACCAAATTATTGGAGACTTTAACAATTTCTCTCGTAATTGAGACTCTGGATTCTAATAATCCGCATAAAATTGGCTTGGCCGCTTCGGGCCGCTCGAGTTGGCCCCTGTGCTGTGCTGCCCGTTTTGAATCTTTCTATTAGTGTAAAGGTGCAATTTGGATACAATTCGCTTGATATCTCTAAACTCAAACATCGCTTTAGAGAATTTCGCTTTGGAGAAAAGTGCAATCAATTTGGATGGGTGACAATTTTAAAGTGTATGTGTAGGTTTTTCTAGCGTGTTATCTCTCATAGTGAGAAACACATGTGTTATTATAAAGTATTTACTGATAGGCAGACAACCAAAATGTTATCGAAGCATTGCCTACCACTGCGGAAGAGAGATGGGAGGAATTGATCCTTTGAGAATTGATCCTTTGCTATTTAGGAAATATCGATATCACCCAACTACATTTTTTCCAAAGTCCAAGCTCGCTTAGATGGTTTCGTACCCGGCATAGTTTATATTCCCTACTTGTATGACTTAAATGAATACCTAGAGAATCTAAATTCCGTATTGTTTGGGGGTTTCATTTCATTCCTTGATTTGCAATCGTTATGGGCGGGGATTTAAACTGGAGGGTATCGGATCTGAACCAAGTTCAGCAGAGAGCTTTTTACTGCGTTAAGGCCGCTTACACGCAAATATTTTCTAGGGATAAATTCACCGATTCTAGGGGGAGGGGGGGGGGAATCTGTGAATTGTTAGAGTTTAATGAACTAGTCCTCATAAATGGCCGATATTCTAGTGTTTCTTCTGCTAATTTATCATTTATAGCCATGGTTCGATGATGAATGTCGCGATGCGAAAAAACGGTTGTCCGATGCATTAACGATTTGCAGAGAAAATGAATTTTCAGGTAAATAGAAAGCAGTGTCTCTCAAAAAACAAAAATAATTTCACAAAATCTCAAGAATGTATGCAATGTAATCATATTAAAACTCCAATTGACATTTTAGCAAATTACAAAAATTCGACATAATTCTAGAAAGAAGGAGGGTCAATAAGGCCGGTTTTTGGGCCATCTACAGATTGGCCTTAAACATGTTTTATTTTATTCATCTAACTAGATCTCATTACCCCTTAAAAGGATTTTTCCTGAGAGTGATCTGATTTCAAGATATAGTTATTTTTAAGTTCGTATTTTACATGGGTTTTCGCACTTCATTCAAATCATGCTAAGTTTCACATTGTTAGTATTGCTCACGCAAGATCATACTTGGCCAAAAATTGCGCACGTGTATGCGTTCCAACATATGTTAAAGCCATCATTTTTCTAGAGGTACTTAGCCTTCAAAATAGGGCTTATTTTTAAACTTTATGAAAAACCGAGCGTATTATTTCAAGGTATTAATTTATTGTTATTAATTTATTATTTTTATGTTATTTTTCTTAAGAAACATTTACTGCCGGTCTTAGCCACTTTGACGCCCTTGGGGAAAGAGGAGTGAGATTAAAATCAACTAAAGTAAGTGGAATAGGAAACAAAACGCTATCGTTCATGTGCGACTGCCGCTTCGCTACGTTCAATTGTTTTCCCCCTCCACATGGTATTCGCGTTTGTTGCCGATGCTTTTAGCTATATTCTCCTTCATTCTTTTTCCACGTTTCGACCTGTTAAAGAGTTCTTATCCACTGTATGTGATATTACTGCGTACATACATCTGTTCCAGATTATTTTATTGTAGTTTTATTTTATCAGTATCGACTAGTTTCATAGCGATTGTAAGTTTTTTGCACAGGTGCTTCATAGGCATGAGAGGCTACACTTTTTTTTAAATTCTTATTATTTAATAGTTCTGTACATCAGTCTCAGATTCTCTTTATTTTTTCAGGTGAAATAATTACTTGCGAATTAAGTTTTAATTACTACTTATTATGCCGAAAAAACAGTGTTCTTGTTGCTGCAAATTCTTAAAACCAAAGAGTCATCTATCAGTAGTTCAGGATGAACGGGCATTAAATGTTCTTAAAACTGCTTTTAATATCTCCTAAACCATTCAGTCAAAGGTTTGCGATAGTCTTTTTAAACAAGATTCAATAAAACTGCGTACATGGATGCTCTCTAACTCTGTTATCGTTGTCGATCGTGGTTTTCGGGACTGCCTGAAGTTTTTAGAAGATTTTGAATTCGTTTCCAAAATGCCTCATTTTCTTCAAAAAGGATCACAGCACACTACGATCGAAGCAAACGAATCAAGGCTCGTTACTAAAGTACGATTGGTGATTGAAGCAGTCAAAGGGTTGATAAAAACTTGGAGAGCCTTAAGTGATGTTTTTACAAATAGTCAAATCCCGTACATCGGCGATTACGTCAGAATAGTCTGTGCCCTTTGTAATGCTTTCTGACCTCCTAGAATTCATGATAATTCCGATGATCATCTGATCGCTGAACGAATGTTGCGATTGGCTTCGCAGCCTAATCGCCTGCAAGAGCTAGCAGAATAGGAAAACTGGGCAAAAAGAAGGGCATCGTGACTTCCTATAACGCAAGAGACACTACCTGATTTTCCTAGGTTAACTCTTGATGAATTGCGATACATCACACTCAGAGTATATCAGCTGAAGCAAGCTCAATCGTATACCGAGGAACATTTATCTGATAATGGAATGTACTCCCATCTTGTCCACAAACAGGAGGAAGGCATTCTAAGAGTACAAATCCAGTCTCGGCATACATCTTCTAAAGTGTCTAACTTAAAGATAGAAACTAATCCTGGACCAAATCCGATAAGTGGTTGGTACTGTCAGTGCAAAAGTGGTGCAAGAGTGGTAGGATGTTGCGCTCACATTGCCATTGATCTGCGGTATCTCGGTTACTCTAGATATAACCAAAACACTCCCAGACCTTCATGTGAATTCGAAAGTCACGTGAGTGATGCATCGTGTTGGTCGGAAAATGAAGGAGAAGCAGCATCATCTTCAGATGACCAAACCAATTCTGAAGAATAAGGCTGTTGCAGAGTGCCTAGCCTCTAATCGACCATAAGTTCTGATTGACTGTAAACTAATATACCTTTTCTTAGAAAAATGTCTCCAAGATTATTTCGATTATTTTATAGAAATTATTGCTAATAAATCTGATAAAGTAGGACATTTTTACTCCTTTCATGATCACAAACCTAATAAAGTAGAAAAATGAGCCCTATTTTGAAGGCTAAGTACCTCGAGAAAAATGATGGCTTTAACATATGCTGTAACGCATACAGGAGCGCAGTTTTTGGCCAAGTATGATCTTGCGTGATCAATACTAACAATGTGAAACTTAGCATGATTTGAATGAAAGTGCGAAAACCCATGTGAAATACGAACTTAAAAATGATTATATCTTGAAATCAGATCACTCTCAGGAAAAATCCTTTTAAGGGGTTATGAGACCTAGTTAGGTGAATAAAATAAAACATGTTTGAGGCCAATCTGTAGATGGCCCAAAAACCGGCCTTATTGACCCTCCTCTTTAATTAACGCCACGCAAGCAAAACTGCACCATCAACCTCATATTGAATAAATACTGAGCTATACTGAGTTAGTTGCCACCGACCGTCCGCCCCGAAATCGGGGCTCTAGAAGAGTTTCACTGTATTTGAATCCCGAAAATTTGTACGCAACCTAGCATTGATGTAAATACTGGACTACATTAATGTAAATAATTGAATCGCGAAAATGTTTACGCAAGTTAATTTCGATCGATTAGTCTTATGGGAACCTAAATTAAACCTAATCCCAGAATCATAGGCGAGTATTAGAAAGGGATGGGGCTACCTTGACAACTTGTACACAATAATATACGTTTTTCAGATACATATGAGAAACCTGGGAGCAAGTGTGTATGCTGCTTGCATCAACTTCAAGGGGGCTTTTCCATCCATTTCCCACCATTTATTGTCTGAAAACTCCACTCGTTGGGTCAAAGAACTAACGGAATTAATTTTCTGAAACAATTTTATGCTACTGCAATAACTTGTCTTAAGACTGGCAAGGGATCAACCAAGTTAGTTAAGGTTACGCATGGTGTCTTTCAGGGTGAATTCTTAATTCCATCCGAATTTTTCCTTTTCATCTCCCATTTAGAAGACGATATTATCAAGAAAGGTTTTCGAGACCTCTCCACAAGTAGGATAGTAGAAGTATGGTTGCTTGATTATGCGGATAACACAGGCCGACAAAATTTGACAAAGGTCCGGAACCAGAGACCAAACCTAGTATACCCGAAGGTTTTTGCTGCGCTGAATCCGAATCCGACCTCAGAA
>NC_046664.1:23689658-23693203 GCF_010883055.1 Belonocnema kinseyi
TCGATCGAAAAAATCTATATATAGGTTTTTGAGGTTGCTCATTAAGAATATGAAGTCAGATTTTGAAAATTCAATATGGCTGCCATTTTGGATCCGCCATTTGGAATTCGTCAAATTTGATATTGGATTTGTAATCAGTGACCTCCAAAACCCCTTAGTATACATTATCATACCGGTATAGTAGGTCTGGTCTCTGGTTCTGAGAATTGTTGGCCTGTGTAATTATGTTGTTTTTTAGAAACCCCGGTTTATTAGGAAGTTATGAAGAGATAGTACAGCTCTCTTTTTTTAAAGAAAATGTTATCCCTGCCCTTTTCGCTTCGTTGTAGATTAAATGTACAAATTCGAAACTTCGATTCTGCATTTTCATTTTCAGAAAGTTTAACAACGTTTCTTAAATTATTGTAAACAATGCTCAATTCTTGCTATTAAAAGCAACACTACTATATACCTTAGTAGAGAATATAGCTGACAGTGCATCTAAACAATACTCTACTGCTGCAGTAGTATATCAGCTTCCCCTTCTAAGATATTAATATTTATATTTTATAAATCGAGCGCTTCGATAAAAATGTTAATTACCAAGAGAAGTTTGACCAAATATTTAATTTTTACTACAGTATTCTTATCGCATTTATTTCTTCTGCTTATTATTCAAGTTGGGCGAATTGAACAAATAACTAGAAGATTCTTTTCTTGAGATAAAATACTCCACAAAGCCTCGTGGACTTTTTAAAACTGTTTTTTCTAACAACTACATTCGTGAAAAAAATAATTTCAAGAGGAATTATAAGAATCGAAATATTAATCGACTTTCGTTTATTTATTTTCAAAAATAATATAGGAATTAGAGAAATAAAATTAAATACATCTCTCTAAGGCGAACGTGGTTCAGGAATGTATTTTCATGGATAAACTTAGCTGCTTTATTTTTTGTTGATTACTGAATATAAAATTGTTAATTCTAAGAAATTCTTCCTAAATAAGAAAACACTAGAAGCTACAATTCTACTCATCAAGTTTTTATTGACTATCATGAAATGATCAACTGAAAATTTTATACATATTTTTTCTAATTGAAAACAATTCAAAAAATGCCACTAATATAATTGTAAAGAACCTCTTATTGATTAGAATAATCTTCTGTAAATTAAACATTAATGAATATTATGTATTAACCCTGAATCGCTAGAATTTTTCTTGGTCACGTCAAAAAAATTGGTTGTAGTTTAAAATTTAACTGATATTAGCGGCAAGCATTAGCGAAAGATTAAAGCCTTGCTTGAAAGACGCAATTCGAACATAAAACGTTTCTCGAACATTATTTGGCCCGACTTAGGATAGTTTTTAAAACGTTCAAATAACGTTTTTTGACTTTTACATCCAAAAAACGTTTTTAGAACGTTCCAATTACGTTCTAAAATGTTGTCCCCACTATGCACTTGCACTTGTCCGAAAGAGTAAAAAGTGCTTGTCGAAGAGCATAATTTTCTTCATGATCAACGAAAAGATAGGTGTCTACCTATTGGATCTGTAGAGCATGCAGAATTGAAAAAGATGGAAAAGAGGCTAGAAAGGAAGTTCCAGGATTCTGTTAGGCACAAGAAGCTTGATGTCGCCATTCATAGTTTTGATCGCTGCTTGAAAAAAGAAGTGATATCAAAACATGATAGTGCAGAATCGTTAGTAACTAATGCTGACGAATGCTTCGAACCTAGCAGGAGCGGGCGTTCTTCCAATTAAATTCAAAATAAGTTAAGCCTTCCCAATACAGCCCTCATCAGTCTTATGATTCTGATAGAGCTACTGCTGCTCTCATTTCTGTGTTTTCCTACGATGTTCGTCTAGTTTCGGAGGAGAATCCAATTCTTGTCACTGATAGGTTCAAAATAAGTAGAGAGAAAAAGAAAATTTGGAACGATCTACAATTAGAGAGAGAGCTGAGAATGCAAGGCAAAATTCTCTTATTGGCCTCTACTTTGACGATCGCCATGACAAGACAATCGTAAAAGAGAAGCGATGGGCTAAATACTACCAACGCACTGTCACTGAAGATCATTACTTCCTCGTTCAAGAACCTGGCTCTCAGTACATTGGGCATGTAACATCTGCTTCTGGTTCGAGTGAAAGTATTTGTGACTTTATTTTACCTATGTGTCTGATATATGCTTCAAAACATAGAAAATCCTTAAGCCGTCGGATATGATGGTACCGTTAAGAACACTGGTTGCTGAGAGTGGTATTATCTAAAGGCTTGAACTGAAAATTGGCAGAACACTTCAGTGATTTATTTGCCTACTTTATTTCAATGAGCTCCCTTAAAGGCATCTCTCTCAAACAATTGATGAGACCACAACGGGTCCACAATCATTTTCTGGACCTATCAGACAAAAGTTACTAAATTGTTTATTTCTAACTATAGATCCTGCTATATTGAGCAAAGATTCCTTGGCCAAATGATGGTTCATCTTTAGTGTTTTCAGCCCAAACGTATACGATTTTCATTGTTTTGACGTCATTAAATTTTTTTGAACTCTTGGTAATTTTAAATTAGGATAGTCAATTTGAGTTTATAGATCTACGTGGAAGAAATTCATGCTAAAAGGTAGATCATCTTTAATACGTTTGGGAAATTTATTACAATAGCTACAGGTCTATAATTCACAATTTTCGAGTATGACCTCTTTTAAAACGAAGTGTATACACTGTCAGTACCGGTTAAAAAATTGTTGGTACATTAAAAGAAATAATTCGACGATACACGCATAAATCTGGTTATTCTAACCATAATATATTGCTCGCTCAGCTACAGCGATACGGTTTGCGTATTTTACCCATACCATGATTATTGAAGCAATATTACTGCTTTAGTCATATGTTCTAATAGATATTTCTGAAACATAAGATGGCTGTGTCAGACAGAATTTGGTTGGGGTACATCAATACGCATGGCTCTCAGTAGGACCTCCCATAATTTCGTTAAAAATTATTTTTTAAAGATACACGGAAAAAATATAAATCGTCTTTGTTTTACATTGTGTTAAACTATTCAACGAAATGTGCTATAAAGTTCTATAAAATTTAAAGGCCGGGGTGACAAACCTTGATTGAAAGGTAGGGTATACAAAAAACGTAAAATAGTTGTATAAAATATAAACTTGTAGCTAAAATACAATCTATATTCAAGAAGTTTTGAAATCAATTTTTTGCCGAAAAAAATTTAAGCTTTCGAATTATTACTTTATACTTTAATATTTGTTCACATGTTCGAGGACACAATTATTTTGTATTACACAATGACTAAACTATTTATAATCGCACGCTATGAAAATTTTCATTTGTCGCTTTTTGAACCCTAAATATTTCGCATTCCTAATACCTAAAGTCTCGCGGCTAACCTAGCTTCGAGTATAAAAAAAAAAATATTAAATATATCCTACAGCTGTGCAGGACCGTCTGCAAATTTTTGCAACCCATTTTATAAAAAATGTTGCGAAATTTATTATAATATATAATTTAAGATATTAATTTTGTTTGTCTAGTCC
>NC_046664.1:23693303-23698114 GCF_010883055.1 Belonocnema kinseyi
TGTTGTCTGTTTTCATTTTCTTTGATCAAAATTGCTGTGTTGCTTGTATTGGCGTTTAGTGCTGCTGTTAGGGCTTGTAACTGTGTGAGGATTAGGTTCATAATATCAGAAGGTCCGGGAACAGAGTCTGTATTGGGTTTTGACATTTTGATAGAGTCAAATGAACTGTCGCTGTCTGAGTCCGTTTTGTACGTTTCTGGGTTTCTATAGTTCCTAAATTGTATTCTATCCAGTATAATCGCTTTGAAACTCGTAGGTTTCTTTTCAATTTTTAATACAGTGCAATGCAAGAGATCGTGCTACAACAATTTCCTGATTGCAAGGTAAATTTTCAGTTTATTAAGGAGAGGTAGGGCTTGCGAGCACGTGAAGTATGCCTCACCCTAATCTTGAAACTTTGCCTCGCCGAATGTTAAGCTATTCAACTTCAGTTTCGCATTCGTCTCCTTCCGCAGACAGCAAGGAGGACTTATACTCTTCAAGATTAGCTTTTACGATTTGTACCTACTTATGTGCTAAGTTAAAAACTTGTAGTGATTCGATTTTACAATAATCTGGTCGAGGTCCGTGAATCTGCGATGTCGACTATCTGAAGTGGTGGTCGGCCTGCTGACTTATCTGCTGGCGTTTTAATTTGAGTCTGATCTTCTTTTGATTCCGTAGAATCAGAGGTTCGCCTTCAAAGATTGCTCCTTTTGATCGAATAATCCGTAGAGTTATTCTTATGATCGTTTGAGACAATCCTGGCAGGATCGCCAAAATGTTATGCCGAAAGTAGTCAAGTTGGTTTTTTAAAAATGAGTCATACCGAATCACTCGGTATGGCGACTTTATTCAATGGTAAATTACAGATGTAACTTATGAGACTGAAGAATATGGACTGTCTCAAAGAATAGAGCGAGCCTTTATATAGCTGTAGAGTAGAGTAGGGATGGGTCAGAGTACAATGTGTAACACCTCCTCCGTATATCTAATTCTTTCCGCTTAATCCTTAGGGCCCTAGAAATGCGAAATTTGCAGGAGAGTCACCAGAAGATCGATAATTTATAAGGACTAGCTCATTAACATCTAACAATTAAAAAAAAATTCCCTGAAATTGGGAATTTATTTCCAGAAAACCTTTGTGGCTGAAGGGTGTTCACGCAGTAAAAAGCTTCAGGCTAAATTTTGTTTATATCCGATAACCAGCAGTTTGAATACCCACCCATAACGATTGGTAAATCAAGAAATTAAATGTAAATCCTATACAATAAGGAATTAAGATTCTCAAGGTATTCATTGAAGTCATGTAAGGGGAGAATATAAACTAGGCCGAGTACGAACCCGTCTAAGCGAGTTTGGAATCTGAGAACAATGAAGTTGGGCGATATCAATATTTCCTAAAGAGCATTTGGGTAGCAATTGGGTTGAGCCGCGAACCTCACCACGCAAATTTTTGTGAGACTGTGACACGCTAGAAACCTGCGCATACACTTTCAAAGTGTAACCTATTCAAACTGCTTGCACTTCTGAAAAAGTGTGCGTGAATTTTTTAAGTGCAAATGAATAACACCATAAGCAAATGGGAGAGAACTTTCATCGAAACGATGTTTATAATTAACACAATTTGAGAAGCGTCTATTGAACACAACCGCACGCGTGAGCATTTCATGCGGAACTCTCCGCTGTGAAAAGAAATTTAATGGGTGCTCTTATGAATTGTTATTAGTATTACAAAAATATTTAATCTTAAAAAACTGTAATCGTTTGCTCATTTTTACAGATTTAAGTTCACAGTTTGAATGTTTGCCCAATGGTGCTTCAATTCCTCGTGTTCCTCGTGGCGGCCCATCTTCTTCTGTTTCTGAAAATGAAAATCCACCTGCTAGACATAATTTTTCAATCAGTTCTTTTTCTCCTGCCGAAACTTCTCGTCTTTCAAGGTCCCGTTCTCCTCCGTTTTCTAATGGACTTGATCAAGGTGAATTTATTCGACTTTTTTCCTATACAAATCCGCAACGGCAATTCGAACTTCGAAGATACACTTTTCCTGGGAACATATTACTTGAAATACTCTCAACAGGGAAAGTCTTTCGGCCCATGCCAGCTGAGGAACAGAATGTATTATCAGCATTCGATGGTGACGTCTTCGCAATCTTGGACAGTACTAATATTCTGGCTGGAATATATGCATACAATCCTCGCACTCGATCCAAAAGACGGGCAAAGGTCAACATGACAAGCGGCAAGGTTACCTCACTGACCTCAGATGAAATCAATGAAACTCCAGTAGGCCGGCATCGGCAATTCTTATATGGTTATAGAGTAGAACATGTAAACTTCAGTCATGGGTGAGTTTCTTTGACAAAATACAAGTTATCTTAAATCAAATCTTTCAGCTAATTTTGCAGTCTAAATAACGAAAAACGAAAGTCAACCTTTTGAAGTAAGTTCACTATAGTAGCTTTTTAAATAAAAATATTACTTTAGTCACTTTTTTTAATAAATTAAAACAGATAACCCAGGAAATGCTGAATATTTTTTATTTATTTTAAATTCAAATCTGAATTAGTTTTAGTTAGAGTCTGCATCTTGCAACTCTCTTGAAATCCGCACAAATCTAAGAGAATTGAAAACTGGAAAAGATCCATCAAAGTCAATAGATTCCTATGGCCTATGGATTCTATGAGATTCATGTTCACTAACCTAATTCACTCACGCTTATCTGAATTAAATGATTAAAAAGAAAATTATTTAATATTTTTATAGATTTTTCTAATTGAAACAAATGAAAAATATCAGTATTTGTCCATTATATATCATCTGACTGCAAAAAGATATAGGGGTCAAACAAAACGATCAAGGCCTTAATGGCGGTGAAATGTTACACAGTGTAAGATACCCTAACTAAATTTGTAGGCAGCGTCAATGCCGTCAATTCAATACTTGTGTATTTACATTTGATGATTTCTTTCTAGCCCGTATTTATATATTGTGCAACTTTTTATTTTAAAGTATACACTTATTAATTAATCTAATATTTACATTTTCATAACCTAGAATGACGCAGTATAAATTTATAGTTGAACAAGAAAATTTCACTTACCTTTAAATGAGCTTTTATTAAAAATCTCATGAAAAGGCTTCTGCAGTGGGCCAATAAACCGTACACAAGTTTTCAACCTAGGCTTCAGTATAGATTCGAATGTTCTGAAAATTATGAATACATTTTTTTGTATTGAAAATATTTTTATTTCATGAATTTTACGACTTTATTCTAATGCTCTTTAATTTTTCAAAATTCACTCTAATCTTTTATATTCTTCTAGAATAATTCAACTCTACTCAATGCAATAGATTTTAAAATTTTTATTTAATTTTATCTCAATTGATCCTGGAGTGTTTTAATTATTCGCATTTTCTTTAAATTCACTTGTACTTTATATAATTTCTGGGTTTTTTTATATTTTCGCCTTGTGAACCATATTTCGAAAGTAACTTTCACAATAAAGATATATATAGCAACTGTTATTGAAAAATGAGTCTACAAGTAACTTCGTTTAATACAAAGATCATAGGAAACATTATGAAAATTCAGTAACATTTATGCTTAATTAATGAAGCCTCTATCATCCTTCTGCCAGTTTTCTTCCACTTGCCGTGCAACCACTGGGTTCCACGTCCATTTCTACCTCTAGATGCATGGCTCTACCTACCGAGCTTCCATCTTCTGACGGAATTGCATATGGACTTGACCAGCTTAAGTTTATTCGGCTTATTCCTAAAAAAAATCCGGATCAGATATTCGGTCTTCAAAGATACACTTTTCCTGTGGATAAACAACTTTTATTGTACGCAGGAAAGAATCTCTATGAACCTTTACCAATCCAAGAACTAATTGTATTAACAACACCTGTTGGTGACGTCTTTGCAATATTGGAGAGTAGTAGTTCTTTGGCTGGAATATATACATGTAATAATCACACTCGCGCTAAAGTGCGTGTAAAAATGAACATGCCAAAAAGCAGAATTACCCAAATGATCAGACATGAAATGCGGGAAGTTCCAGTAGGCCCCCTTCGACCGATCTTACTTAATTTCAAAATACAGAATCTTAACCACAATCCTCCACGTCAATCAGTCAATTAAAAGAAATTTTATGCTAAAAAAAATTTTGAATCTGAAGCCATCTAAAAATATGAGGAGTAACTTGTAATTGAAAATAATAAATAGCACTGAATGTATTATGGTTTCCGAGGCTTCCATTTTTATCAACATCCTAGCTACTCTTTTCCAAAAACATATAAACATAAGTGCCGGCTTTCTCACTCACGAAATAGATTTCGCGGAAAATTATTATAGGTTCTTCCTATGTTACTTTAAAGGCAATTCAAACAAAATAATAAGTTTGATGCTAGTACAGATATTCCATTGGCGTCTGTTATTTACATTTTGTGAGTCAATTACTGTTATGATCTCATTAGTATTTTTTTTAAATGCTGAAATCAAAACTCGTTAAAGGACGTTAATTTACATGGACAATTTTGAAATTAAACCTTTAGGGATAAAATAATTTCAAATTAGAATTGATAGGAGGAACCTTATTTCATTGAATTCTTCTTGACTACTTGTTCAACAATGTACAATAATAACTTTTTGGAATCATATCCAATCTCTCATCAGATTATCTCACATAAAGTTGTTTCGGGACTCACGAGTCTCAATCAATAGTGTTGAGTATATACATGTGATACTGTACATTAGCAGCGTGTAAGCGAAGCACGCGCGCTCCGACTGCGAGTCGGAACGCGCGACACACGGACGCACACACA
>NC_046664.1:23698214-23704712 GCF_010883055.1 Belonocnema kinseyi
GCACGCGGTGCCGAAGCGCATGGCGCACCCTTGTAATTTTATATTACTAAGTATAATAAATATTCTTTTCTAACACCAACCACGGCCTCCTTTTATTTCAACCAATAGTTTTTAAGATTCTCTTAAAAAAAAACCACCAAAAACATTTTTTAGCGTTTTTATTGCTAATAATTAAGTTATTAGGTACCCGAGAAATCTGGCTTTCGTTTGAGAGCTCGAAATCCCGTGAAACACCTCCCTCCACTCACCACTACATCTCCGCGTCTGATCTATACCCCGTCCGTGATACGCGGCAACGGCGCTGCTACATGCGTTATAATGTAGTAGTATGTGAAGAGGGAAAATTTCGTGAGTCTTCCCTCTCTCCTGAAAGTCGCATCTATCGGATCAACCTCGACCGCTCGCCCTGAAAAATCTCACCTTTCAGAATAAGCCCCCATTCTTCAGCGCACGTCAGATATGAATTTAGCCTTCCATTTTACGTCTTGAGCAAGTCTTGAGTTTCAGAATCTAGCAGAAGTACTTTCTACTTCTGCTTTTGCCTCTGATTTGAAATTATTGGATCGGTCGTAATTAGCAATTTCCGTCCAAGATCTCTATTAGCAGCCTCTTTGCTACATTTTTGAGTGTGAAACTCCCTGTCGACATGTGTGATTTTGGATGTCAAATCAGGATTTCTGAAAAATCTTCTGGTAGTATTTCCTGTGTTAGAAGTCCCCGAACCATCTTTTGGAACGTCTATAATAAGCCCCGTCTTATCACGGAATTCTTTTTGGACTCTGTTTTTCTGTTTTTATTTTCGCTTTCTCTTTGTTAGTTTTTGCTTACCACTTGCAGAATCCTAAGCGATAGCTTAAGTACAGTATCAATTCCATCAAACGAATCCACGCGTGCAATGTAGAGAACCCGTATAATGAAATCTTGTACCTTCTCTGATTTATCTGCAAATTTAAGTAAGTCCTTCATCTAGGACGGCTCCGCATCATAAATGTAACATGTGGCAGTAGAAGGAGTTCCGGAAAGAGCCTGACACACCTTTCCATCAACCGTAGCCAACGCAGACTCATGAATGACAGTTAGGGAACAACAACTATTCGATCCTTTACTTTTTGTAGGTTTTATTTTTTTATTGTTTCTCCCATCAAATCTACTTTTGTCGTAGTAAGTTCCTTAGTTTCTGGTGCATGTTCAAACATCAAGAGCCTTTATAATCTGGTGGGTCCAGGATTGTCATTTTCCCAAATTTTCACTGGCTCTACACATTCAGAATAATTTATGTCATTCTTATGACAACAAGTTTTTATTATACAGATCAGGCATCAGAACCTTATTTATATTGACACTTCATTACGACTTCTTTCTCTTCAACTATATCCGGTGGAAAAATATTTGAAATTTTTAACTTACGCTTCACTGTATGATCGCACAAATCGTGCAATTCAACCCTCACCCCAGACTCCGTCAGCATTATGTGCTCTAGCATCTTTTTTCAAAAGACGGAATGAAGTGCCGCTATGAGATTTCTCTGGT
This sequence comes from Belonocnema kinseyi, assembly GCF_010883055.1. Lineage (NCBI taxonomy): Eukaryota > Metazoa > Arthropoda > Insecta > Hymenoptera > Cynipidae > Belonocnema > Belonocnema kinseyi. Next base: position 23,699,745 of record NC_046664.1, read on the forward strand.
TAAATTGAATTGATCAATATCTATCAAGTTAGCTCTGCGAAGATAGTCCAATAGAATTCTTATGAATTTACTAGAACTTCCGATCAAAGATCACTTAGAATCTTATTCAGCAAACTATTTTTACATTAAAAAATAAGTAACGCGAACAAAGGAAGAGAATCTTTGTCAGGAGCTAAGAAAAAGCATGCGTTGTTTTCGTTGCCTAACTTCAGATCAATAAGACTGTCATTTGTTTCGCGAAGGAACTAACAAATGAAGATCAACCACCATTGATTTTTAACGCTGAAAGTCAAAGGAACTGTGCACGAGCTGATTTTGTTTTATTCATGTTATCATGATGAAATATTTTTATATAATGTAAATCTATAAAACTTCGGCGATTACAACAATTTCTCTATTTTTTATGAGCACCCGGAACGTCAAACAGAAAAAATTGCAATTTTTTTCGTCTTATTTATTTACTCATAAAAAAATTTAAAAACTTAATTAAAAATCGGGCTCGACAACTTTTTTTGAAATTTTATCAGTTTTTTTTGTAAGAGAAAAATACAAATCGGTCCACATGTTCAGCCGGAATCGTATTTTGAAACAAAAAATGTCCTTTTTCTGACTGTGTAACGCTTTGGCGCATGCGTAGTCAAACTTTTAAAAAATCATATGCGTAAACATTAGCATATTATATAATCAAATATATGTGGTTGAATAAAATTAAAATCACAAAAAATGGTGTCAAATTCGAAGCAGTATGGAAATGACAGAATAAAACGTAGATAGATAATAATCAGGCGCGAAATAGATGTGGACCAAACATAATTAATCTAAAATAATGTTATAAAATTCATGAAAAAAAATCTACATCAGTTACTTTATTAAGACAGTTATCGCCTTCTTTTTCAATAAAAACCGTTTCAGTAAAGGAAAGCCTATAATAGGTAAGTAGGTTTAACATACAGGATTTCAACTTTATCCCATTTAATGGCAGTTGAATCCCTACATTGACATTGAACTAAGTGTTTAGCTATGAATTTTTTATTTCAATCCACATGATTGGTGTTATCAACATCATAGACAGCAATCCAAAGTTGGATCTCTACATCTTTATAGCCTCTCACGTAAGAATAAATTTAATATTATTACTATGAATATACAGCGCCAATTACGACAACTAGAAATTAGAGACATGAAAAACCATTTAAAATACTTAATCAATTTATCCAAGAAGACTAGAACTAGATTCTCCGTTTTACTACCAAATGAAGTTTAACAGAATAGTTTTGAATGTCAAGAAAAACTGAATAACAGTTTTAAGATAAAAAAATAAATTAAACCGAAAACTTAAGAATTTTAAATTCGAACAAGGTTATGAAATTCCTACTTTAAGTAAACATAGACTTTCATTTGCCAATTACCATTTACCATAAGGTAATGACACAAGACAAGATTTTAACCTCAACTTCTGAATATATCAAAAATCCTACACACATTTCCAATAATGATAACATTTCTCCAATTAAGGTTTCTAATTACGAATTTCGGATTCCGAACCTACATAGAAATATTCTGTTAAAATTTACTTACTTTTAAGGATTACATAAACAAAACTAGAGTTCATTATGACCATATTATGGCTTCCTCAGACCGTTCCATCGCTTTTCACGAATGTTCCTTCATATCCTGTCATTAAAGGCCTAGAGAACAGTTGGCATCACATTAGCAAATATACACTATTCCGTTCTTTAAATTTGATAACAAATTTAATAGGCAGATGTTTCTCTCCCTACTGGGGTCAACTATATCCACAATTCTTGCCGAGATTGCTATGGGAGTCCTTGGAACGAATGCTATGGAAAAATTTGGTTTTTAAATTTCGCTGTATTATCGTTACGTAAACGATTCCTTTCTTGCATTTATTTGCATTTATTGGTATTTATTTAATTTGTTTATTCCTTTCTATATTCTGGAAAACTTCCTGAGTTAGATTTAAAGAAAAACCAACCATTCAATGACATTCCAAATGTTGGTGCAATTATTTATGTAAAACAGGAAATCATCTTTATATCTTTCTTCGGGACAAGTTAACATAATTTTTAAAGATTATTGAATAAATTTAGAATACAAACTGCTTTAAGAGTTCAATCCAGTTAAATTAATTTAGGAAAATTTCAGGAACTAGAAAACTCGCTCAAGGACAATGTTAGCTATTCCTGTTATTGGCTTGATGTTTCCAATTGACTGTCACGGAGGAAAAGTTTAATATTGCATGTTTGTACTGATATTATCTAATCCACTGATGATTCTCAACCTGACCATAAACTAAATTATTTTTGCAGAAAATTTCGGTCCAATTTCTTAAATAACCACAATCCGTGCAGTAATAAATGCTCAAAATCGGTTAATACCCATATGCCTTAAGACCTCTAGACCTTGTAAAAATCATCCTCGAGATATTGAAATAAAAGACTTGTTTAAGCTTTTATTATATTTATATTTTCCAAAATTTCAGATCAATTACAAAAGTCACGGCTTGCGTTCTATTTGATGATTACCAAACCTCAAAAAATTCTTAGAGAATACCAGGAATTATGCAGTATGAAGACAGGGAGCTTACTAACTACAAAAAATTCTTGATTCATTTACATGTTTATTTAAATGAGTATATTAAACGAATGAATTTTTTATCGAGTAACAGAAATTTTTAAGATAGAGTCTAGCGAACGGGAAGAAGGTATTAAAAAATTATTTTTTTCCAAATGTGTTTATTGCTACTGTTCGATTCACAATATCGGCATTTTTTGTAATTTGTTTCTCAGGCTAAGAAAGTTGGAAAAGGGTGAGTATATTATTTTGATAAAAATTATTTCTGTAAACAGTCACAGGGGTGCGTTTTCCCACCAGCATGAGACCTGGGAAAGGGGAAGGGTTTCGATTAAAATTATTTTAGTGAAAAGTCACAGGCATGCCTACCTGCCCGGCCCGCGAGACGTTGGAAAGGGGTAGCCCAGTGGGCACAAGATTTGGCGACGTCTTTATGATATCGTAACGACATCTTTACGACAACTTGAAGACATCCTATGTCCATGTGGTTTTGGTGACTTTGCGATGTCGTAAAGACATCGTCAGATCATACGACTCATTTGTAATATCGTAAAGACACCTTCACGACGTGGACATAGGATGTCGTAAAGTTATCATGAAGATGTCGTAACGATGTCGTAAAGACGTCGCCAAACCTAGTGCCGATTGGGAGGGGTTTGACCAACATTATTTCTGTAAATAGTCACAGGGGTGTCTTCCCGATTCCACGAGACGTTGGAAAGGAGTAGAAGTTCGACCAAAATTAATTTTTTGAACAGTCACAGGGGTGCCTTTCCGCCACCCAGAGACGTTGGAAAGGGGTTCAACAAACATTGCTTCTGTTAACATTGACAGGGGTGCCTACCCACCTCTCACGAGACGTTAAAAAGGGGTAGGGGTTCGACCAATATTATTTTTGTAAAGAGTCACGGGAGTGCCCCCACGAAACGTTGGAAAGAGGTAAGGGTTTACAAAATGAATTCTGCGAACAGTCACAAGGTTGCCTTCCCCACGAGACGTTGGAAAGGGTGTAGGGATTCGACCAACATTATTTCTGTGAACAGACACAGAGGTGCCCCCCAAGAAACGTTGAGAAGGGGTAGGAGTTCACCAAAATTATTTCTGTGAACAGTCATGGGAGAATTACAGGAATTCCTTGAAGTAAATGAATTCTTTGAATATCATAAATTCAACAAATTTTTTACCGGCACACTGAAAGAAACAGTTTGAGGCTAATGGCAATCTGAGCTTGCTTGAGAATTTCTAACTAAATGAAAAAGAAAATTATACTGTCTCAGCCATACCAATTTGAGCTTTATTATCTACGTATAAGAAAATCACCAACCCTAATATGACAAGGCAAATTTGTTGGACTGAAATGATAGTTGGGAAAAGTGTCGCATTAGATATATGATTAAAATATCAAAATATTATAGTGTTGGTACCAGAACTATATGCCTCGCTATCATGGCTGTATTTAAAATTTTTTAAAGTTTATAATTGAATTTCAAAAGATTTCATAATATTTAGAAGGGTTCAAAAATTTTTTTAAAATTTAAGAGATTTTAAGTAATTTTGAAGAATTTTAAGGAATTTCAGTAGAATTTAAAGGAGTCTTAAGATTATAAAGAAATTTTAAAATATAAATAATGTTCTTGAAATTTTTAAAGCCTGTTAAATCTCGTGAAATCTTTGTAAATTTTTAGAAATCATGAAAAATCGATTGAATTTCTTAAAATATATATTGATTTCTCTAAAATCTTTTAAGATATCTTGAAATATTTTTTAATTTATTTACAATCTTCTTTAATTACATAAAATGTTAAATAATATTTTATAATTTTTCTAAAATTATCACATTATAAATATATTATTATAAGTTTTATTATTGATGAAGGTTTTTTGACCAGGGAAATTAATAAATAATTTAAGATGTTAATTTTGTTTGTCTACTTGGTCCTTATCAATATTATTATAATATTATATTATTATATATATTATTATATTATTATAATATTGATTAAATTTTTTCACAATCTTAAAAAAATTAATCAATATTATAATAAGATTAATTAGGACTAGACAAACAAAATTAATATCTTAAATTATATATTATAATAAATTTCGCAACATTTTTTATAAAATGGGTTGCAAAAATTTGCAGACGGTCCTGCACATATGTAGGATATACTTAATATTTTTTTGTTTATACTCGAAGCTAGGTTAGCCGCGAGACTTTAGGCATTAGGAATGCGAAATATTTAAATGCGAAATTATTTATAAATATATTATTATAAGTTTTATTATTGATGAAGGTTTTTTGACCAGGGAAATTAATAAATAATTTAAGATGTTAATTTTGTTTGTCTACTTGGTCCTAATCAATATTATTAT
>NC_046664.1:23704812-23729863 GCF_010883055.1 Belonocnema kinseyi
ACTATAAAATTTGTAAAAGAAATCAGCCTAACATTAAACTGATAGACACCCAAACTTGCGAATCTAGCTTATATAAAAGATATACCGAAAATAAATGCAACCGATCACCGTACTCATTACACGCAGAAACCTTTCTACCAATTGTTAACGGTTACATCATTATACCCATTAACAATATAACTTTAGATATCGCTTGTAACGAAAATCTTCGAACAATAGAACTAGATTATGTAGCATCTATTACCGGAAACGATTGTAAAATTTTTAATAACCACGATATTCTTGAACTAAATACAGAATTAAAATACGTAACTCATGAGTGGATAAACGTCACATATGACACCAAATTCGAAGCAGTCGATATAGAAAAATTCAAGGATAAATTGTTACAATTACCAAAGCAAATCAGCAACGAGGAACTGCGACAAGCTAGGTTAAGCTTAGACGACACCGAGAATATTCCCTTGAATATCGCCAAAGATAGGCGTTTAAGAAGTTGGAAAGAAACTATTATAGAATGGTTGCAATACATTAGTTATGCAGCATTAAGTTTAGGAACCGTTTATACTTTATACAGAATAGGATTTTGCGAATGTTTAAAAAACTGTATTCCTTCTAAACTATGCTATATATGTTTCAAAACTCGAATTGAAACTCCGACTCACGTTGTAAGTTACAATGTAGCTTCAGAATTATTAGAACCAGCAGCTCCAATACTGAAACAACGAAAAGTTAGATTTTGAGGGCCCAAAATCAGTCTAAAGGGAGAACTGTTACACATTGTACTCTGACCCATCCCTACTCTACTCTACAGCTATATGAAGGCTCGCTCTATTCTTTGAGACAGTCCATATTCTTCAGTCTCATAAGTTACATCTGTAATTTACCATTGAATAAAGTCGCCATACCGAGTGATTCGGTATGACTCATTTTTAAAAAACCAACTTGACTACTTTCGGCATAACAGAGGCACACTAATTTTATTTTATTTAAAACGTAAGCCATGAATTATGATAAGATGAATAAACAGAAGAAACCATGACAGAATAAACAGATAAAATAAATTTTCAGATAAATATTAAGCAGTATATTTCAAAGAACAAAATGATTTTAGAAAAACTCAAAAATTTAAGTAATAAAATCATATTAAAACTCAAACTAACATTGTACAAATTGTAAAATCGCGACATAATTCTAGCAATAAATTCAGACAACGCGACCAAAAGCGCACCACCAACCTCGTATTGATGTAAATACTGAACTATATTAATGTAAATAATTGCATTGTGAAAATGTTTACACAAGTTACTTCCGATCGATTAGTCTTATGAGAACCTAAATTAAACCTCATCCTTGAATCACAGTCGGGCATCAGAAAGGGGAGAAGCTACTTTAATGATTTGTTCACGCCAATATACGTCATACGAATACAACTGAGAACCCCACATCTCCGGGGTAATTTTTTAAACCCATACGAACTTTTCCTTTCCATCTCCGATTTATAAGACTATTTTAAGGGCCGAAAAGCTAAAGGGAGTAAGCGCTACTTTTTTAGAAAATAAGTTATTTGCATTTTTGAATAGTCTAACTATGGGCCCTCACTACTACGTTGCAAGAATTGTAAAATTGTCGATATTTTTTTTATTGGTTTTTTTAATCATCTTTGGGGAAAATTCCGTGGGCGCGAAATTCTATTTGGGGTAACTCCTCACATAGGATTATGAGAATTTCGTGTTTTTAAAAGGATCGGGGGGTAGGGGCAGATTCGAAATCTGGGATCATGCAGTGCCATCTAGTGGACACACATGTTAACTAAGAGTTCGAAGATCTTCATAGCGGTGAGTTTTTATCTATTTTACTTTTATTAAGCGTGCCTAGTTATAAAAATTCAGTCAACCTTGAGTGCGCCTGCGACTTTTCTGATGAGTACTTTTTTATCTCTCAATTTAGAAACAAAATGCATGTAAAATCTAGTTCTACATACGTTTGTGAATATTTCAAGCTAAAATTTATTGTGTTTTGTTTGTTATTAGCGTAGCATGGGGAATAACAGGCATATGCCTCGCGCGAGTCGGAAAAAAGGGGGAAGAATACACCACGCATTCAGGCAAAATATCCCGATGTTTCAATATGTGGGTCAAGATACTTTTTCTATAATTTGTTTTAAAAGTGCTTGTCTATGCTTACTAGTTTGTTTGCAAAAAGAAGATGATTTTTTGTCGATTGTCGCAACAATAACAATGGCATTGCGTTCTCGACCCAAAAACTATCCATTTTTACACCAAAAACGGGTGGACAAATTGGCAATTTTTCGCGAATTGTAGAGAAAAATATTTCACAACTTTTGATTTAATTTAAATAGAAATTTAAAAATTGGAGTATATTAAAAAAGTAAAAACAATATGTGCAACCTTGAAACATGGAAATAAAAAATGTAATTAATTTCAGCTGCATTGCAAAAATGATCAAGATTGCAAGCCCTATCGTGGAGGCACCGCAAAAGTATTTTCGCTATTTACCGATCTTTCGGAGTTCAGGCCCAGAAATCGTAGATTATGAATCTGATATCAATTGTTCCGGTCGCAAGACGGCGAAAATATAGATCGGATGACCCTGATACTAGTCGACGACAAATTACAGCTGTTTGTTGTTTATCAGATGAAGAGTCGGAATTATCATTAAAGCAATTGAGCACTGAAAAAAAAATCACCTGCGAAAAATGCTGGACTTTATTCCACCGCGACATCATGAATTTTACAATAATCTCTTGACGTAATAAACATTTTCTTAAAATTGTTTTTCGATGGATGAAAACATGATTGATGAATAAAATATGATGAATAACATTTTGAATAAATTCAAAAAATTCAAGTTGAAATATGATTGATGAATGAAATATGATGAATAGAATGAATTAATGATGAATAACAATAGTTCAAATAAAATGATTTAATTGGAGATTTATCATTATTTGGTTACATTAAAGTGTTACGGAATTATATTGAATCTTCATGAAAATTCAATTTCGATTTACTTCCTTGACCAAAAATGATGAAGTTCATACGCAATAATGAGTGAAAATTGAATAAAATTTGGGTTTTCGCCTGATATTTGAATTACCGCGAAGTCTAGATCTCATTATATTTTACAACAATTTTTTCGTCATTTTTCCAATAATTTACTTTTAGAGGCATGAAATTTATACATGGCATGTATATGAACTAAAACTACGTATACCAAAATTAAACATACTTTGGTACTTGAAATAACAAAATGCGAACGTTTTTTCGTCGACCTGTAAAATTTCGCAAATTGCGCTTACCACCTTTAGTTTTTCCACCCTTTATTTATTCTAGAAAGTTTGTCTAAACCTCTCCATAATTAGTTTAGTAGCAGTATTGTGGCTTATTTATGCGGATGATTATTTCGTTTTTGCTGAAAGCCCGGTGGAGTTGAAGCAAAAACTGGAAGCCCTTAATTCTTATTGCATGAAAAATATCATTGCGAACACGGAAGAAACTAAAATTGTACATTTCCTAAATTAGCGGATCTGCTAGGAAAATTGAATCTTTTGAATCAGACCAGACCCGTGTAAAGGTACTCAACAATATACTTATTTACGTAACCCCTTTCTCGTTCATTAGCCTTTTAACCGGCCGCGAGGAAGCTGGTTAGGGCTGGGAATACAGCCGTGAGCTCAAGTACGCGTCTGCATGGTTCGCAGGTTTCAAATCCCAAATCATTTGTAACGTATAGATAGAGAGTACCGCTTTCTATGTTTAAGAAACTGTTATCCCTGCCCAAAAATACACCAAACTTCGCAATGAGATTAGAATCTTATTTATTAAAAAAATATTAGAATAATAAATTAGGGCGTGTTTCTATTTCCGTATTTTTAGCTTCGAGAGAAGGTAAACGTACCAATTCGAAACCGTGATTTTGCTAGAAAAAAGCCTTGGAGTTTAAAGCGTTCCTAAGGAAAATAGACTATACCATTAATGACTACAAGCCGTATCACAGATTCGGAATTCAAGAGAAATGAGGAAACCTGCATTTTTATATTTAGTAAGTTGAACAACCTTTCTTAAATTATAGCTATAGTATTTTACTATAAAAGTATTTTAATTACCAATAGAATTAAGTGTCACCGTGAAGATAAAGACCAGAGTGTAAACGATCCTCATTTCTTGGAATTAAAAGTAAAACTAATTCGTACCTTAATAAAGATTATTGTTAGCAATGTATCTTACTAATACTCTACTGCTGCCTTGAAATATCAGCATCTTCGTCTAAGTTGTTAAGGTTATATTTCATAAATCTAGCTATACGATAAAAGTTTTAGTTTCCACGGATAGTTTGACTAAATATTTATTTATATTAGCACTGTATTCTTACTACATTTATTTTTTCTTCTTATCATTCTAATTTAAAAAGTTTTTAAAAAACGTTACCACTATAATTTGAAACAAACTCTCATCGATTAGAATGAGCGTCTGTAAATTAAATTTTAACGAAAATTATGTGTTGATCCTGTTTGTAAAAGTTTAAAATTGAACAATTTCTAAATTATCAATGATATACAGGGTGTCCAAAAAGTCCCAGAGCAGACGAATAAATCCTTAGGAATCATTTTTCTTGGAGAAGGTTGAGGTCATTTTTGAAGTAACTTTCAACGAAGAATCCACTGGTGACCTTAGCATTGACATTGATCATGACCTTCATGGATATTTCAATGTCACCTTTGTTTTTTTAATGGAATAACCTATTTATGACATTATAAATCGAAAGTGCGGAAAATTTTACGTTAAAAAGTGTAGTCAGGTCGACGTTAAGGTGTGACTTTGATGACCGTATCAAGGTCATTTAAAATTCATTATGGTCTGAACATTTCTTCGGAATCTAGCTTGTGAAAATCACCCTACCCTACTTGCTTACATAAATAATGTACATTAAATAGTGACTATCGATTGACCTTGACCAAGAGCATTAGAGTCATATCAAGGTCACTCTTTGTTTTTGAATTGAAACGACCTTACCTATGACTACTGTTTTTAATGTCATGGTCAAGGTCACTTGATGGTCACTATTTCATTTAATTTGTTTAAGTAAGTAAGTAGGAGAAGAGAATGATTTTCACAAGCTAGCTTGCGAAAAAATGTTCAGACCACATTGAAGTTTGAACCGCCTTGATACGTCCATTAAGGTTGCACCTAACCTATGATCTGACTACACTTTTTAACGTAAAATTCTCTGCTCTTTTGATTGACAATGTCAAAAATGGGCCATTAAATTTTTAAAAAACAAAGTGACTTTGAAATAACCATGCATGTCATAGTCATGGTGAAAACTAAGGTTACTACTGGATTCCTCGTTGAAAGTTACTTCAAGAATATCCTCAACCTTCTCCAAAAAAATTGTACCTAAGGATTAATTTGGCTGTCCCGAGACGTTCAGGACACCCTGTATACAAGTTTCTTAAATATACGATCCACATGTGATTGAAGATTTTGAAACTAAAATTTATTAAAATTCATCAAGATATGATTACCGATGTTTGAATAACCAGCGCTTATTAGCGCTTATATCCGAGCGATCAGCAAATAAAAATTTGTGCTAACTTGTGGAGACAGTCAAGACTTACAGATACGCAAGAAGCTTAATTCCTTTACAAACATAAAAATCACAAAAATAACAACTTTTCCGAAATTACTTTACAAAGAACAATTAATGTTGAATAGATTATAAATAACTTCAATTTATTATCAGAAAAAGAAACTAAATCAATAATTCATAACTCCGTAGCATTTCTAGTATAATAAATCAACCCTTAAACTGGAGAGTATGATTTCGGATGGGTTTTACATGTGCCAGATGATTAATAAATTTTCAGGACCTTTTTGCATAGGAAAATTATTGTAGACAAATCATTCATATTTATAACAAATCACCATAACAATTATTCTGTCCACTCGGAATTTCGGAGCGAGTCATATCTCCCAGGGACACTTTCGGCAGAAAGCGAATTTTAAACACGCAGAATGCCGCTAACAGCAACGCGAAGTCGGAATGAACAAATTGGACCCACCCGGAAGAGAGGGAGATTGCACGCAAATGGTCTGTCCTCTTGTGGCTCGTCGATCCAACGATCCACCGCAAGACAAAAAGAGACGGAGAGAGAGCGAAAATCAACTGTCCTCTTCAGGTTCATGGATTCAAAAACCAGAAATACCATCACTCCCATCCAGCAAGATAGCAGTTGTCGATGACGCGGGATGCTACGAACAACGGTGGACGACGAACCACGGGATGCAGTGCTCTGATTGGCACAACAAAGACGAGGCGACCAAGCGAACCAGCCGCCAGAGATGAAGGAAGACCTTCGAATTTATCATGTGCAAAATAACGGAAATGAAAGTAACGATTAATTAAAAAATGAAGGTAATATAGATCACTTACCTCCATAATATTGTCTAGATATAAGAAATATTGCTCTGACGAAAAATTCGGTAGAATATAGATCAAAACAAAGCCGAACGCCATTGCTTTCAAATAACTTTTACGCGTATTATACTCATATTTAAATTAAATCTAAAATCGGTTTCTAGGTCTCTATGCAATAATCTATAATTCATGTAAATCGCCGTCAGTACTATACGCTATACCAGAAAAGGAATTTGCTTCTGAAAGCTTCGCGTTTAAATCCCTAATATTTTGGCAGATAGCATGAACTATACAGCGTTTTCGCTCGATGACGCCACGCGGTCTTGTTTCACTATAACAGGCCTGCCATTAAGGTAACGAATAAAAATACTTCTTTCTGCGTTTTGCATCCTGAGATGCAACTCCCCTCTGAATCCTTTGAGCTCTTTCTGCCGACGAGGATTATCGTAGCCATTTCCTCTCAATTCAGTTTGAATTTGAATGGCCTGGCTTTTACGAATACCTGCGGAAAGCAACCCAAGTTAAAAACTTGAAGTTCTACATTGTCAGTTTTACCCGTGACCACATATATTTTGGAATTAATGACCTCTCTAGTCATATGCGGCTTGATTATGTCACGTGATTTCTCTGACTTCATGTTATTTTCATCGCGTAACGGAGATATAGAGCGAAAACCACAACATCGCATAAATCTGCTACCCAAAAAGGGTCGCAACTTCTCAGAAAAATCGATTTACTATGCAGTATTTCGTTTACGTATCACATCATAATGCGATTTGCCAGCACTTAGTATCCATGCACCATCCAATCCCTTAGAATCTCCCCCTCTTTATTTATTTTCTTATTTTTCGATTTCCTTTAAAGCTCCCGCCCTTCCCGTAAAGATTTCATTTCCTGCTCATTCTCGCATTAAAGTCAGCCCACGTTACCTCCCTACCCACCTCTCTTTCGCCTACCAAGTCTTTCAACCTTTCTTAACTACTTTCCATTCCAACTTGCCATACCTTGCCATTAACCAACCGCGTGCTATCCTTCTTTTCATTCCTACGGCCTTCCACTTTCTCTTGTACCATATTCTGTACCCTGTCCCAAACACTTTCTGCCTTATTTCTTTCATCTATTTCTCCCATTTCTCATTGATGTTCCTTAAATCCTCCCTTTTTTCTTTAGTGTGCTCCTTAGTCACATTGACGTTTGACCTCAGTACTCGAATCACGCCTATCAGCATTCTGAGAGCCTCCTTTGATTGTATCTCCATTTCCGCGTTTTTCAACGGACTCTGTACTGCGTTTTGCTTAGGGCTCTCTTGACTATCTCTCTTCTTGCTTAAGAGATCCTTCTCCTTTACTTGTACTAGGCTATCTTCCACTCGCCTTCTATCTTCCTTAGTTTCCACAGTTCCATTTTTTCTCCCGCTCCTACACGCTGATCGACACCAAGCCACGAGCGGATAATAATCTTGATGCAGGGAAAATGTCCTCCTAGTGAAACTTACTATCATCACTGCCAGAACTCTCGCTGGCCACTACCCACCCTGCTGCGTAACGCTCCTTCGGCGTTCACTGGGACCGATCTATTCATAACCTTCCACGCAGTAACTTCTGTAACCCACAGATGTTTCTCAAGACGGTTGCCGCCTACGGCCCCAAACTGCCCGTTTATCTAACTTTATTCGACCGCTTACAGCACCTACAGACACCCCTTTCACTCTCTTAACATCCTCCTACAGAACAGGCACCATGCTTGTCATTTACTAAGGCCAAACTCGTGACCACAAACTCCCGCGATTCCTATCAAAACCTTCTTCACCTCCTGGACTTCTACACTCACACTCTACTCATGCTCTCTACATAAATCCAGTAATATCCTCTCAACGCCTGTAAAAGAACACGTTTTCACTACCGCTACTAAGATGCAAGTCCACAATACATCTATTACAAACAGAAGCTCAGCACCTTAATTTGCAAAATAATCAATTTATACGACCTAAAGCCCTTAGTCCCGATTTATAATAAAAACTTATAGATTGGTAACCGGAGATTTTGCACTTCAGCGCAAGTCAACAATAAAAGTCAAAGGCAATTATGAAGCTCATTATTGACATGTGAATCATATCTACAGGTGCTTTGAATTTTTCAATTATACTATTTACTTCACTATACATTCTAACAATTAGCGTATTTCGTTTTTATCTCTGGAGATAGAAAGGAGCTACAATACGGGTGTCAAATTGAGGAACTGAAATTCATTTCAGATCAATTTAGAAATTTCAACAAATTTTGTCAGCACGTATAGATAGCATTGCTTAAGTATTTTGCTGAGGTGTACCCTACTACAGACCCGTATTTAAGTTTTGGTCGAAGTAGGGCAATGTATAGAGAGTTATCAAATTCACTTTCTCAAAAGGGCACTCATTTGGTACATGAAGAAAATCAATAACATTACTTTTACGAGCAAATAATGGACAGTCTTGAACTTTATTAATAAGAAAAATAACTTAGTATTGTAATCGTAAAAAAGGATTTATACGGTTATCATTGATTCGACGTAATTAATGTAAATTAAAAAAGCAGTGGTATGGCTATGGGTTTATACTGTCAAAGGCCTTGAACATGTCCGTATACATAGCATGCACCTATTGATGATTTTTTTAACTCTCTGTAATTTCAACTTGAGATAGTAAATTTGAGTTTGTAGATCTACTTTGAAGCACAATTTTTTTCCAGACTACGAATTATAAGTTTATTTCACATGATAAGCAAGGCTGACTTCCTGTCAGGGGAACCTAACGTTACAAAAAATTTTAATTTAGCATTTTAAAGCCGCTGTAAATTAATAATTTATTATTCGATTGTGAGCCAGTTATCAAGGCATATTTTAATTTCCTGAAGCGTTATATCTGGAGAAAAAGATGTTCCAATTATTATTAATTGGCACAAATTAAAGGAATACCCTCGAAGACAAGTTTCATTGCAATTATGTAAACTTCAAGCAGGAGAATTATTTTCGAACTTAAATCTAACTGGCCTGAGACAAATGTAGATTTTATGAAAATTATAAGATTGTCACTTCCTTCATCTAAACTGTCTTCTCCATAAACTTTAAAAATATTAGAATAAAAAAAGTTAGAAGAATTTACTTAAGGTTTAAGCCAAATTTTATAAAATAAAAAACATCATATTTGGAGATATCAGGAAACGTTATCAGTAACTTAAGTTTATTATTTATGTCCCGAACGTATTGATAATAGATTATGATATCAGTTAATAAATTTAAATTTACCGGATGCGCGTGACTAATGCCTAACATGTTGTTGTTTTTGAGGTGAAGCCTCTGGGGAGACGCTCGTGATTGGCAATTATTTTCGGCTCTTAATATAGTCAGATCAATTTCATGCACTTCTCTCCACGAGCACGACGTTGTTCCATTGGGGTTTCAGTAAGTTTTAACTCGCTCTCTAAACTGGATTACAAACGGGCAAAAGGCTCATTGTGAAACAAGCTTCTGTCAGCTGTCAGCCTTTAATACTGTATGGATTGTGATCATTTCAGAATTTGGATAGGAAGTTACTCACAACATCATTTAGTTAAAGGTCAGGTTGGGTATCATCAGGAGCTTTCATAATAGCAGGACATCCATGCAATTTCAAAAAATGTTTGTTTTTCAGAATTGATGACCTGCTCGGAAATCAAGAGCGACTAGAAAACTGAATAGTAAAGTGTTCCCAAAGCGTCCTATCGCTTTTAACGAATTTTCCTTTAGATATTGTCATTAAAGAGATGGAGAATAGGTTGCATCACATTAGTAAATATACAGAAATTCCATTAGATGATTTTAAAAAAGGTGTCGTATTTTTAATGGATCCTTCTTATTTTAAATTTGATAACGAATTTAGAGACAAACGTTTGGCCCCCCAATGTGGTCACCCATCTCCGCAATTATAGCTAAGATTGTTATGCAATATCTTAAAAAGAATTAAAAAGAAAATTGGGTGTTAAGATTCCGGTGTATTTTCGTTATGTGAACGATTCCTTTCCTATTCTGCCTAAAGATCAAATTAGTCTGACAGTATCACAATGTAATGTTGTGGGTTTTCTACTGCAAATTACATGTCTCTATAACTATTATTTTCCAAAATGTAAACAACCCCTTTTCTCCCCACGAAAGCCTGTCGGAGAATGCGAGGTCTAACTGGGTTTTTTTGGTCAAGATATCAGTTACTTTGTACTCATTTATTTGCTTGGGGTTTTCTTTGTTTTATGGACAATTGAAGAGGGGCTCTGATGGAGGTGGCGGTGAAGAGCAAGAGAACATAAAACTGCCTAAATATACCAAGAAGTCTGGAGTCCAGCATCTTTAATATGTCAGTTAATAGACAGATTGTGGCGATTTTTGATGAGTAGTCGAAGGCGAAACTTTATTGCACAACGTGGGTGAAATGCGGATGCGAGTCCAGCCTTTAAAACTCCCGCGAATACTACGACTCAACATGTCCGCAGCAATGCATTCCATTGCTGAGCGTACTCAGAGTGCTTTTGCAGTCGACGGACGCGGAGAAGCGCGATCGGAGGATCCAGCACTGTAGGAGGAAGCGCGATAAATCTGGGGGTAAAACTCCTTAAAGGCGCGAAGTGGTGCAGGTTTTTTTACGCAGTAGCGCGAAGTAGGTCCTTGTCGACATTTACTCTATGCTTCGTTCCAGCTTGGAAGCCGAGAACATGCTGCTCGCCTGTCACTCTCGGTCAGACCGTTGTACTAGCTTTGCGTGATAAGTTTGTTTCTCCTTTTGCGGTGTTGACCCTTGGCTTTGCTTCACTTCTAAAAGCTGTAAGAAAGCATGGGTGGTTCGTCTTTATTTAAAGGTAAGACGGCCAAAATTTTTGTTAAGTGCAATGAGTTGACTCACAACTTACATCTGTTTTATTTTCGTTCCCTCTATTAGTATTATGGATCTAATTTTGTAATTAAAAATTCTGTTACTTAAAAGTCTAAGGGCCGGTTCCACCAACCTCAGTTAAATAATTAATGCCATAGTTAAGTTTCGATTATCCTGTCGCGCATCTCACCACGTTTTTGGTGGTCCCGATTAGCTAACCAGATAGTCGTTACGAAATAACTCCTATTTTACTTTTAACCATTCGCGTGATTGGCTACTTGCCGGTCGAGTGGAAAGCAAAGAAATATGTCCGTGTGCACCAAATCGAAGTAGGTTTCACTCCACGCTCGTGTTAACACTAACCTATAAAAATTAATTAGTATGTGTTTTTTGTTCGTCTTATATTTCTGTTTTATTCGCGTTTTCTGTGATAAGATGGCAGAAAATAAAGTGAGATCGCCTAATATTCTTCCTAATACTCCTTCGATTTGATTGAGCAAATCATTTACACAAACTTTTCTTAAGCGAAATCTCGTTTGAAAATCAACGTCGTCGAAATCATTAAAAAAAATCACTCTTTCTTTGAAAATTCGCGGTCTTCTGTGGATAAATTAAAAAATATCTTCTTTCACTTCATAATCAGACGACCTCAGAATTTCTCACAAAACTCCATATTTCACAACGACACTGCACTTTTTAGGTGAGCCTCCTGTCGTCAAGAGTTGAAAATGGCACACGTGTTGAAAACGGCCGTATGGCGGCGATAGTAGTAACTTTTTCCTAGTTGTTTTAATTATTATACATATATGACGTGCGCCGAAGAAGGGGGGCTTACTATAAAAAAACCGAATTCAAGGTTTTTACACATTTCGATGATTTTTGAGCTGCTCTTTTTGATTAAAAAGTCAGAGAAAATATCCGAGCGTTATTATTACTAATAATTGACTTGTTAGGTACCCGAATAATAGGGCTTTGGCTCGAGAGCTTGAGATTCTGTGAAACATCTCCCACTACTCTACGACCTTTCTTCTTCCGTGATAATGTAGTGTTAAGTGGAGAGGGAAGATTTTGTGAGTTTTTCCTCTCGCCTAAAACTCCAGGCTGTCGGGTCGACTTCAATCGCTCGTTCTGAAAAACGTCACTTTTCAGCGGTATTTTCCGTTAATTTGAAGGGGAAAAACGCGTCAATGAAAAATCTGTGTGTTAACTGTATGAATTTGTATCTCGTACTATTTTGAAACAGTCAGAGAGTAATAATTATAATCATTTTCGTAAAATATGGAACGTTGAAAAATAAAGCAAAAATCACAACATTTGCTGGGGAGTAAGACATATAGTAATTACTAGTTTTTGTGTATTTGTTCATTTTGATTTTTTTAAATAAAAAGATGGAAACCATCGATCAAATATTCAAATCTAATAAAGTAATAATCAATTATTGATGAACGAAAACACAATGACAGGGTGTCTACTGTGCGAAAATTCAAGGAAATACGAGAATTGCCGGGAGCTTGAAAAAATCTGGGAAAATCCAGGAATTGTCCCGAGTTTTATTTTTGGTGCGGGAAATGTATTTCATTTCCTCATAATTTATAGCTTTTTCTTGTGCCTTTAACACATTGCAATCGAGTAAATTGCTTATTAGTTTGGTTGAACTTTGTTTCACCTGAAAATTTAATTATCAAATTTTTTGTTGACAATTTACCATTTTTAATGCAAATTCACCTTTTTTGGTGTAAATAAATCTTCTCAGATGCGAATTTATTTTCTGGTAGAAAATATTATTATTCTAGTTACAAATACATCATTTTATTTATAACCCTGTTTGAAGATGTAACAGCTTTTTTAGATACTGGTATTCTTTATTATGAAAATTAATTTTTCACTGAAAATGTGATTACTCGAATTGAACAATTAATTTATTGCCAATTAATTCATTCAATTATTTTAAAATGCACCCAAAATTCGGGTGTAATTGGATTTTTATTATCTTGTATTTTTGGATGTGGAAGTGCTAGGTTTACGTAATGTAGCACCTCCACAAGAAAACTAATTGTTTGAAAAAAGCAAGAGGCTAAAAATTTTATATAGCGCACAAAAAAGATCTCAAAAAAAGATCAGAATTCTGAGCTATAAAGAATTTCGAAATTCGGTTCTGGAGGTGCTAGATTAATGGACCGTCGAAAATATTGATTTGAAATGATAATTATAATTATTTCATCCAGCTGGAAGTCAGAATAATTCGTCCTCGTTCCCAAAAACAAATTCCATATATTTACAAGTTAGTTTACAAATATATTATCAATGAAAGGGACAATACACGAAAATCTCGATAGCTTTTCAGAGTAAGCCCCCTTTCTTCGGCGGACGTCACATATGTCTTTTGTCACGTTGAGCCGTTACAAACTCTTAAAAAAATCTCAAGAAAATGGTTTATTTTTGTAATTATTGTGAAAATGACACGGTGGATTTTTCTAATAGTGTTTTTCTATTTTTTAACGAATTATTTCCATTAATTATCGCTCTGGTATGAAAATCAGGTTCTCAAAGTGAACTCAAAGAACACCCGAAGACCCCGAATAAAAGAGAAGCTTTTTAATAATTATGAAATGTCTAAGGAGAAATGGTTTCGGTTTTATTTTTAAAAAATAATTTTAAGTTTTAAATATTTTAAAATGTGGGTTCAAAGATCTAAGTAAGTTCAAGAGATATTCATAACTTTTGAAACGATCAAAAACTAATTCAAACTTGCAAAGATTTTTGAAGAATTTGGAAAGATTTATAAAAATAAAAGAGATTTCTTCAGGTTTCTAAGAAAAATTAAAATAATATTTTTATTTCAAAAAATTAATTTGAAGGGATGATTTAAAAATGTTTAAGAAGATTTAAAAAATAGTCAAAAGAGAGTCGGAAAATTTAAAGGCAATTTTTTCAATTTTGCAGAATAAATAAAAAATTGAGAAAAATTTAAATAGTTTTTAGAAATTAGAAGGCTTAGAAGGTCTAACAAGATTAAAAAAAAAAATTTTTCTTATATTCATATGCAAATTTTAAATCATTTTTTATTTTGGAAAATGAAATTGCAGGGGAGTTTGGAAAAGTTTGCAAATATTTAGAAAAAAAGATTGCAAATATTTGAAAACTCGGAAACATTTATGAAAATGTATCAGATATTTCTTGAATTTTTCTCAACTTCTAAAAGTTCGAACCATGTTTTAAAATGACTCGAATTTTTCATAATATTTCGTAAATTTCGTAAATCTTTTAAATTTTTTTAAGAATCTTATAAAAATTATATTTACATTCATTTAAAAACAAGGTTATAATACTTTCTCATTTCTAAATTCTCAGAATTTAATTTCAACAGGGATTTATTATAGCACTTCGAAAAATAATTTTCGAATAATTTGAGTTTTGTCAAAGATAAAAAAAATATTCGTTAATGGTCTTTATTTAAGGGTGACATACATTTCTTAAAATATTTTAGCATTATATTTTAAAACGGCAATATAAAAAAATATTTTTTTATCACTATATTCAAAAGTGTTTTTGAATATCTGGGACTAACACTAAATAACGAAAAAATGAATAACAAAATCATAAATTAACAAGAAACAAAATTTCCGAATTACAATATAAATGAATTGTATTAATAGCTCATTCATTAATAATCAATTAACTATGTTCAGCAGTTCTAAATTTCGAGAATTGAAATATTTGCGCGAATATAATAATTCGTTTATTTTACAAGTTTTTTAAAATTATTATTTAATTATTTTTTATAAGTTGTAAATTTTAATGCAATTTTTTTATTTATTTGAATTGTGTCAATTATGCCGCTTTTTCCTATATTAAAGAAAATGATATGTAAGGACATAAGTCTCATTTACTACCTGAATGTACACTATAAAGAAAAAATGATTTTAAAGGGGTTTTCATATTTATTTTGTCATTTTTATGCAATTTTCCTATGGCACTGTATGGTTTTGTAGAACAAAGTTACTACTTGTGCCGTCGCACGGCCGTTTTCAACTCTCGTGACACATTTTTTGCATTGATCAATACAGTGGAAGCACCACCCTGGCCCTAACCGACCAATCTTGACCGGTTAGATTTAACAGTAGTTAATGCGAGTTAACCGGTTGCTAAAAAGTTGTGGAACGCGTAACTAGTTTTAACCGAGGATTATATTTTTAAAAGAGGCTAGTGGAACCGGCCACAAGTCTAAGGGCCGGCTCCACCAAACTCGGTTAAAAAGTTAATCCTCCGTTAAACCTAGTTGCGCGTTCCACCACTTTTTAACGACCGGTCAACGCGCGCTAACCAACGTCAAATGTAACCGGTCAATATTGGTCGGTTAGAGCGACTTAATCATCCGTTAACCTGAAAATTAGAGTATTCTTGTGAAATATAGAGTTTTTCGAACAAGCAATGGAATCGTCTGAGGACGAAGTCGAAGAAGATATTTTTAAGTTCATTGGTAGAAGACCACGAATTTTTAAAGAAAGAATGAATTTTTTTGATAATTTCGAAGGAATTTATTTCCACACGAGATTCCGCTTAAAAAAAGCTTGTGTTAGTCGTCTGCTAAATTAAATCAAAGAAGCATTATCACACTCAACAAAAAGACATTTTCTATTTACTAAAATTGTTTATTAAAAATTTAATTATATATTATATCTGATGATCTAAAGAACATTGAAAAAAACTGAAATTTGCAGTATTTTTGCAATATATTCTTTAAAAATTGACAAAATGACTTCATCCTGGAGCATTTGATCGAGAATACCGATATATTTCAACCTAGTAGAGAGAAAAAATTCAAACTCATATTTAATTAATATTTTAAAAAACTAAAGCCATCATTGATAAACAGGTGGTTTGTGATAAAGGATAATTTTAGTGCATGTAAATAAATCTTAAATTGCAAAAAGGCATTTTCAAATTGGTCAGGGAAAGAATTTCTTCAGAAAAGAAGAAAATTTTAAATTTGTGAAATAATTGTCAAAGTAGATATGAAATTGAGATGTCTTTCCCGGAGGTCTCTTGTTCAGAAATGGTTGTATTTCTCTCCAATTTTTGAATTTTTGCACAATATAAATTAATACACAATATGAAACCAACATACAAAAAACGTGCGACGTATCGACCACATCTGTTGGTCATCATCAGGCAATTATACCTAATAAAAATACATTATAACAATTATTTTGATAAGTTACAAAACAACATGTCATATACAAAATCTAAGTACAAAAAATTCTTATTACCTTAGAAAAGACAATCATTAAAGTCAACATGAAATTAGGAAACCTCAAAAATAAAAAGAGGTTCCTAATAGTTAAATTTTTACATATTTTTAAAAAACTTTGGAGCAAACCACTGTAGTCAAAACGATGGATCAACTGTGACTAATACATAAGTCGTAGGTAATGCTAGAAATTATAGTAACATGTTTTCCCATAAGAAGGCGCAATCAATTACAATGAGAATAGCGCGCCAAAGGCATTAGGAATTTGAAAAAATTCAATTTATTATACTATGGTAACATTGAGTGACATTAAGTACTTCTGTTTTTAAATGTATAGAAAATTTTTTATATTTATTAATAAAAATGGATTCAAGAATTTTCCTCTTATAAGTGTTGTTTTCTCTTGCTAAAGTCTTTATATTATCAAAATCAAAATGAAATAAATGATCAAAATTCCATGAGTGTTGTGACAAACCCGTATTTAAATTTCCCAATTTACAATCTTTTTTGTGTTCGGCCAACCTTGCTTTCAATCTTCTACCTGTTTCGCCAATGTAAATTTTATTGCAAACTTTACACCAAGAGAAATAGAGAGTCACAATGCATTACAAATATCAGTTGATAGAAACATGAAACATTTTGTGACAGATACAATCTGACAGATAAATGAGTCAATTTCGTGTGTTTTTAACTGTCCAGTGTTTCACCTTGAAATCCGTTTATACATTTTGCACATTTTGTATATTTGTGCTACAATTATTATCCGTAGCGATCGAAAAATCGTTGGATTATCAACATTAACCCCTAAATATTTGACTTAAAAAAAGAAAGTCAACCACATATTTTCAGTGACAAAAAATTAAAAAAATGTACAGCTTCAAGTCGGGTGGTCACTGACTGGGAAAACCGGGAACTATAGCCCAGATTTTTGAACACCAAGAAGTACCTTAGAGTTTAGAGGAAAACCCCGATTTTTCCAGATGAATTTTTTACTTTTGTTAATTTTATCTACATTTTCCTAAAAAGTCATCTTTTTTTGGGGTAGCAAAATCAACTATATTGATGAACACTCGTCTATTTTGAACAGCTAGTTAGATCTTTTAGGTTTTAAATTAGAAACAGTTAAATTCATTTAAAAAATACGAATTTTCAACGAAATACTTAAATTATCAACTAAGAAAAAGTAATTTGAAAAACAAACAGTTGAATATTCAGTTAAAAAGTTTAATAAAAAAAAAGAAGTTTTTCAACAAAAGAAATTAATTTTGAACTAATTGTAAGACTACGAATCTTTTACAAATAAAATGAATTTTAAAGAAATTAGTTCAACTTTCAACCAACAAGTTGAATTTTTAACAAAATACTTGAACTCTCAACTAAAACAAATTAGTTTTCAACCAAGCAGTTCAATTTTGACCCAAATAGTTAAATTTTCATTTAAAAAATTGAGTTTCAACCCGGAATATAAATTTTTCAACAAAAGAGATCAATTATGAAGAAAGTAGTTCAACTTTCAACCAAAGAGTGGAATTTTCAATCAAAGAATATCAATTTTTTACAAAAAACGCAATAGTTGATATTTCAGCCAAAGAAGATTTTAAATTATAATTTAATAAAAAATTAATTTTTAACCAAAATAAGATTTTTAAATAAAATAGTTCAATTTTTAACAAACGATGAATTTTCAACTAAGATTAAGAATCTTCAACTGAAAAAATGGATTTTGAAGAAAGTAGTTCAACTTTCAACCAAAAAGTTGAAATTACAATCTAAGAAGATGGTTTTTTAACGAAAAATCTAATATTTGATATTACAAACAAAAAAGTTTTTTTTTTTTAATTAGAAACAGTTAAATTCATTCAAAAAATACGAATTTTCAACGATATTCTTGAATTCTCCACTTAGAAAAATTACTTTTAAAACAAACAGTTAAATATTCAGTTGAAAAACTAATAAAAAATTTTTTTTTACTAAAATAAATAAATTTTTAACTAAAAGTAAGATTATGAATCTTTAACCAACAAACTGAATTTTAAAGAAAGTAGTCCAACTTTCAACAGAGTTGAATTTTCTACCTAAAACGTTGAATTTTTAATTAAAATACTTAAATTCTCAACTAAAACAAATTAGTTTTCAACCAAGCAGTTCAATTTTTACCCAAATAGTTAAATTTTCATTTAAAAAATGGAGTTTCAACCCGGAATATAAATTTTTCAACAAAAGAGATCAATTATGAAGAAAGTAGTTCAACTTTCAACCAAAGAGTGGAATTTTCAATCAAAGAATATCAATTTTTTACAAAAAACGCAATAGTTGATATTTCAGCCAAAGAAGATTTTAAATTATAATTTAATAAAAAATTAATTTTTAACCAAAATAAGATTTTTAAATAAAATAGTTCAATTTTTAACAAACGATGAATTTTCAACTAAGATTAAGAATCTTCAACCGAAAAAATGGATTTTGAAGAAAGTAGTTCAACTTTCAACCAAAAAGTTGAATTTACAATCTAAGAAGATGATTTTTTAACGAAAAATCTAATATTTGATATTACAAACAAAAAAAGATTTTTAAAAAATTAGAAACAGTTAAATTCATTCAAAAAATACGAATTTTCAACGATATTCTTGAATTCTCCACTTAGAAAAATTACTTTTAAAACAAACAGTTAAATATTCAGTTAAAAAACTAATTAAACAATTTTTTTTACTAATATAAATAAATTTTTAACTAAAAGTAAGATTATGAATCTTTAACCAACAAACTGAATTTTAAAGAAAGTAGTCCAACTTTCAACAGAGTTGAATTTTCTACCTATAACGTTGAATTTTTAATTAAAATACTTAAATTCTCAACTAAAATAAATTATTTTTCAACCAAACAATTCGATTTTTAACCAAATAGTCAAATTTTCAGTTAAAAAATTAAGTTTTAACCCAGAATATAAATTTTCAACAAAGATTATGAAACTTTAATAAAAAATACATGATAAAGAAACAGTTAAATGTATATGAAGTATACGAATTTTCAACAAAATACTAGAATCCTTAACTAAAAAAATTAATTTTCAACTTAACAGTTTAATTTTCTGTCAAATAGTTAAATTTTTAGTTTAAAAAATTAGTTTTAACCAAAAAAATATTTCCACAATAGTTTTTTTCTAGTTAATTTTTTTATTGTAAATTTAACTATTTAACTTTTGTTTATAAATGTATATTTTTAAATTAAAGTTTCAATTATTTGGTTGAAAATGCATGTATTTTGTTAAAAATTTGACTTTTTGGTAGAAAATTATTCCTCTGGGCTGAAAATTTAACATTTTAATTGAAAAATGCATGAGATTTATTGAGATGTATTTTTTGTTAGAAAATCGCGTTTTTTTATAAAAATGCAACTGTTTGGCGGAAAATTAGTCTTTGTTAGTTGAGGATTCAAATATTTTAATAAAAATTTCAGTTTTTTTTATAAATTCAACTGTTTCTGATTTAAAATTAAATATTTTTTGGTTGAAATATGGTTTATTAAACTATTTTTTAAAAATTGATTCATTTAGATTATAACTTCAACTTATTGGTTGAAAAGTAAACTATTTTCTTTAAAATTAATTGTTTTGGTTAAAGTTTCATAATCTTAGGTGAAAATTCATCTCTTTTGCTTAAAATAAAACTACTTCGCTAAAAATTAGTTTTTTTTTTTTGTTTCACGTTTATTTTTTCATTGATAATTTAACTATTTGGCTGAAAATGCAACTGCTGTTGATTCAAAGTTAAATATTTGGTTAAAATTTGAACTACTTTCTTTAAAATTCATATATTTTTGTTTGTTAAAGATTCTAAATTTTATTTGAAAATACGTCTTTTTGGTTGAAAACGATACTTCTTTGTGGAAATATTTTTCTGGTTAAAACCAATTTTTTAAACTGAAAATTTAACTATTTGACAGAAAATTAAACTGTTAAGTTGAAAATTAATTTTGTTAGTTAAGGATTCTAGTATTTTGTTGAAAATTCGTATACTTCATATACATTTAACTGTTTCTTCGTCATTTATTTTTTATTAAAGGTTCATAATCTTTCTTGAAAATTTATATTCTGGGTTAAAACTCAATTTTTTAACTGAAAATTTAACTGTAAAATGATTTGATGAAACAAATCAATCCTTTCTTCGACCGTTGATATTTATTGATTTCAAATCGTAGATTTGATTTGTTTCATCAAATCATTTTACAATTAACAAATCAACAACGGTTTTGGACAACATGGGTTATTTATCTTACATCCTTGAGAGGTATGGCGTTGTCACAAGACAACAAATTGGAGATTGGATACACACCAATAGAAAATTAGTTATTCTTAAGGAACAGCGTACTTTCTTAATTAGGTGTAGAAATAATGCCTTATTTCCAACACATATTCAACAAAATTTAAGTAAATATAATGTAACTAATTTAAATTATAATTTAATCTCAAAATTTCAAAAAACTAAATTCAATTTCCATACAAAATGTCTACGTTTAGAAATTGAAAACATTGTGAAAAATATTCAAAAATTAGGTCAGTTTTAAAATTACTTACAGTATCGTTTCTCAAGAGTTGCAGCAAATAGAGACGATTATAACATGACAGTTGAAAACATCCTTAAGGGCATGTGACACAGCTAAATACCTATATTACCGATCACAGTTTTTCAGTTCACTGAATGTTCTTTTGAACTTGAGAACTTTTTTTTAAATAAAATATCGAGCTGAAACTTTGGGAAATGTATTAGAGTACAATAAAGTACGTTTAGGTACTGCATTTTGGTAGGAACTTCACTGAAAATTATTTCATCTTTTTTCTGAACTCAAAATTTTTTGAACGTTCGAACTTTTTTTATACATAAAATATCGGTCTCAAACTTTGAGAAATGCAAGAACCGAAAGAAAACTACGTTAAAGTACAAAGTTTAATAATAAAAGATGTAAAAAAAATTTCAACAATCAATTCCAACGGCATCAGCCGGTAACGTTGTACACGAAAATACGAACTCTCTAGAGCCTCGTCTAGTGGCCGCCAGGTTCCGTAATTTCGTGTACAACGTTACCGGCTGATGCCGTTGGAATTGATTGTTGAAATATTTTTTTTTTACATCTTTTATCATTAAACTTTGTACTTCAACGTAGTTTTCTTTCGGCTCTTGCATTTCTCAAAGTTTGAGACCGATATTTTATGTATAAAAAAAGTTTGAACGTTCAAAAAATGTTGAGGTTCAGAAAAAAGATGAAATAATTTTCAGTGAAGTTCCTACCAAAATACAGTACCTAAACGTACTTTATTGCACTCTAATACATTTCCCAAAGTTTCAGCTCGATATTTTATTTACAAAAAAAGTTCTTAGGTTCAAAAAAACATTCAGTGAACTGAAAAACTGTCGTCGGTAATAATACTCAATTACGCGCTTCCACATCAGTGGTTTTCAATGGAAACTTTCCTATTACATCATCGTTCATTACGTATTCTTCATGTATTTCTAAAACTGTCAATTTCTGTTCGTCCGTACTAACCTACGCCAATTTTGTTTTTCTCGTACAATTTTTAAAAAATGTAGTGTAATCGATTGAAGTCTCAAAAAATTTTTTGAGACTTCAAAAAATGACTAAATTTTAATTAATTTTCTTAAAACTATTGACTGAAATGTTCCTTTTTTTTGACTGAAAATTGATCTGTTTGACTATTTAAACTACCATCAACTCAGGTAACAATGTATTAAAAAATCTACGCAATTATCTATCATATTTGTTCGTACTAAAATTACTAATTTTTATTATAATTATTTAGGTTTAAGAACCTTTGAAAAAGGTACGCATGTGTACTGAAACGTCAGGAAGTTTTGAAAGGAGTTTTTTCTATTAAATAAATATCTGAGTTTCGAAGAACATGTTTTTTTGACTCATATTTATTTTTTGATTCACGATTGGACCGTAAGACATAAAGAATTTGAAATCTACGATTTGAAATCAATGAAAATTTAACTATTTGGATAAAAATTGAACTAAAATTAGTTAAAAATGTCTCTCTTTTAGTGAAACATTTTTCATTAATTCATTTTTGTAACTGAATATTCAATTGTTTGTTTTTAAATTAATTTTTCCTATTTAAGAATTTAAATATTTCATTGAAAATTCATATTTTTTAAATGAATTTAACTGTTTCTAATTTAAAACAAAATCTTTTTTTGTTTGTAATATCAAATATTACGTTTTTTGTTAAAATATCATCTTATTATATTGTAAATTCAACTTTTTGATGAAAGTTGAACTAATTCCTTCAAAATTCATCTTTTCGATTCAAGATTCATATTCTCAGTTGAAAATTCATTTTTTTTTAAATTTATATCCTCGGTTAAAACTCAACTTTAAACTGAAAATTGAACTATTCGGTTATAAATTGAACTAAAATTAGTTAAAAATTTATTTATTTTAGTAAACAAAATTTTTTAAATTAGTTTTTTAACTGAATATTTAACTGTTTGTTTTAAAATTAATGTTTCTAAGTTGAGAATTCAAGAATATCGTTGAAAATTCATATCTTTTGAATGAATTTAACTGTTTCTAATTTTAAACAAAACCTTTTTTGTTTGTAATATCAAATATTAGATATTTCGTTAAAAGATCATCTTCTTAGATTGTAAATTCAACTTTTCGATGAAAGTTAAACTAATTCCTTCAAAATTCATCTTTTTGGTTAAAGATTTATAATCTCAGTTTAAACTTCTTCTTTTTTTTTAAATTTATATTCTGGGTTAAAACTGAATTTTTTAACTGAAAATTTAACTATATGGTTAAAAATTGAACTAAAGTTAGTTAAAAATGTTTTTCTTTTAGTGAAACATTTTTCATTAATTAATTTTTGTAACTGAATATTCAATTGTTTGTTTTTAATTAATTTTTCCTAGTTAAGAATTTAAATATTGTATTGAAAATTCATATTTTTTGAATGAATTTAACTGTTTCTAATTTGAAACAAAATCTTTTTTTGTTTGTAATATCAAATATTAGATTTTTCGTTAATAAATCATCTTCTTAGATTGTAAATTCAACTTTTTGGTTGAAAGTTGAACTACTTTCTTCAAAATTCATTGTTTCAGTTGAAGATTCTCAATCTTAGTTGAAAATTGATCGTTTGTTAAGAATTGAACTATTTTATTTAAAAATCTTATTTTGGTTAAAAATTAATTTTTTATTAAATTATAATTTAAAATCTTCTTTGGCTGAAATATCAACTATTGCGTTTTTTGTAAAAAATTGATATTCTTTGATTGAAAATTCCACTCTTTGGTTGAAAGTTAAACTACTTTCTTCATAATTGATCTCTTTTGTTGAAAATTTATTTTCTGGGCTAAAACTCAATTTTTTAAATAAAAATTTAACTATTTGGTTAAAAATTGAACTGTTCGGTTGAAAACTAATTTGTTTTAGTTGAGAATTCAAGTGTTTTGTTGAAAATTCAACTTGTTGGTTGAAAGTTGAACTAATTTCTTTAAAATTCATTTTATTTGTAAAAGATTCGTAATCTTACAATTAGTTCAAAATTAATTTCTTTTGTTGAAAAAATTTTTATCTTCATTAATTTTTTCAACTGAATATTCAACTGTTTGTTTTTCAAATTACTTTTTCTTAGTTGAGAATTTAAGTATTTCGTTGAAAATTCGTATTTTTGAAATGAATTTAACTGTTTCTAATTTAAAACCTAAAAGATCTAACTAGCTGTTCGAAATAGACGAGTGTTCATCAATGTAGTTGATTTTGCTACCCAAAAAAAGATGACTTTTTAGGAAAATGTAGATAAAATTAACAAAAGTAATAAATTAATTTGGAAAATTCCGGGTTTTCCTCTAAACTCTAAGGTACTTCTTGGTGTTCAAAAATCTGGGCTATAGTTCCCGGTTTTCCCAGTCAGTGACCACCCGACTTGAAGTTGTACATTTCTTAAATTTTTTGTCACTTAAAATATGTGGTTGACTTTCTTTTTTTAAGTCAAATATTTAGGGGTTAATGTTGATAATCCAACGATTTTTCGATCGCACCTGGTGTGATAATTCTGAAAAAAAGAACCTGAAAACAATGATGAGAGCGGAGCTGAAAGGTAAACATAGAAACATAACCTACAATTTCTTGAGGTATTTGCAGATTTGCTTAATCTAGCATCAAATTGAACCAGCTAAGGATAATAATTATAGCACAAATATACAAAATGTACAAAATGTACAAACGGATTTTAAGGTGAAACACTGGACAGTTAAAAACACACAAAATTGACCCATTTATCTGTCAGATTGTATCTGTCACAAAATTTCTTGCTTCGGGATCGAACAGTAATATATAACAATCTCAATTATAAATCTGCCTGAGTTAAACTTTAAAGCCGATATCAGGTTGTGTGCGTGCGATACACCTACGATGGCCACGCGACGCACACATGTTAAGAGCTGAGGGCCACTTTCATT
>NC_046664.1:23729963-23745523 GCF_010883055.1 Belonocnema kinseyi
TCAAATGACCATCACGGGTATACGGGCGAGTAGGGGGCGCCATGTTTCTATTGACTGATATTTCTAATGCATTGTGACTCTCTATTTCTCTCTGCTTTACATGGTATTAAGTAAACTATATTTGATAAATTTTCTATTTTTTCAGAATCTTTTTTATTTAAAAAACAATTTTCTAATTTATGGTTATTTTTAAAATAAACATTAACATCAAATTTTTCAAAAGTATTTCTTAGTCTTTCTGAAAGACCTTGTACGTATGGTAACGAAACACGAAGAGCAGTTTTTTTATAACTGTCTAACCAATTATTATGTTTTCTAGAACTATTGTAAATTTCTGATATTTTTTCTTTAATAACACTTTCTATCAAAGGTAATGGATAATTATTTTGCTGTAATGTGATTTTAAGTTGTTTTAAATTATCTTTCCTAAATTTGACATCGCTCAGTTTGATGCTTCTGTCTATTAATCCTTTAATTAATCCAATTTTTTGATTAAATTGATGATGTGAATTATAATTTAAATATTGACCTGACCATGAAGGTTTTTTGTACCAATTGCTTATTAAAAGTCCATTTTCTGTTCTTATAATTGATATATCTAAATAATTTATGGTGCTATGGATGTCTAATTCAAATGTAAATTGTAAAGAATCTTCTATACTATTGAAAGCTTTAATTAATTCTTGAATTTTATCAGTAGGAACTATTGTGAAGATGTCATACACATACCTTTTATAGAAAAGCGGTTTAAAACTCAATTTAGCTAATGCTCTATTTTCTAAATCTTCTAAAACAAGATTGGAAGTAATGGGAGATAATGGAGATCCCATAGGACAACCTGATATCTGTTTATAAAATTTTGGATTAAATCATCTAAAGAAATTAATGAATGAGTACTAGGTACCTGTATATTCTTGATTTTCTCTTTAAAATCCCAACTATCTTTAATAAAGGAGTGAGTCGTACCAGAAACAGGTTTTAAAGTTTTTGCTAAAAATTTTGCCAAATTATAAGTAGGTGAACCAATGGAGGACACGATTAATCTTTATTTTAGGTCAGGCTCATGAACTTTAGGAAGGGCATAAGCCTTTGCAATTTCTAGCATTACCTACGATTTATATACTAGTCACAGTTGATCCATCGTTTCGACTACAATGGTTCGCTCCAAACTTTTTTTAAAATATGTAAAAATTTAACTATCAGGAACCCCTTTTTATTTTTGAGGTTTCCTAATTTCATGTTGAATTTAATGATTTTCTTTTTTAAGGTAATAAGAATTTTTCGTACTTAGATTTTTTATATGACATGTTGTTTTGTAACTTATCAAAATAATTGTTATAATGTATTTCTATTAGGTATAATTGCCTGATGATGATCAACAGATGTGGTCGAAACGTCGCACGTTTTTTGTATGTTTTTTTGACAATTAAAGAAATTTTTGACTCGGATTAATCTCTGTATTTTATTTTTTAAATTTGAACGTAAGACCGAAATAAGTTGAACAACTTGTTCCTATTAAATGAATGGATCTGTCGACCCGTATTCTCTCTGAGACTTTCTCTTATTGAAAGAAGTTAAAACGATTATTCCTAGAAAAGTATTTAAATCTTACAACTGTAAATCAAAGTACATGCTCACCGTCTCGAATATTTACCTTCATGGATTCTGTCAGTAAAATGTTGCATCAGAATCCAAATGCTCGGAGCCAGAATCGTCTGCATTTGGCAACGTAATTATTTTCTGATTTATCCACTGCGTACTCCATATGAGGTATCGAAACTCTTCTAATCAATTGACAACGGAATGTTGACAGTGTCTTTATTAACTCGATCTGAATATAGTTCATGAAACAGATGAACATCCAATACAAACGACCCAACGTTGTCTGGGGTCGTTTTCATTTTTTTGATTCATTTCGTTTTCATGCAGAATTCATTTGTTCTGAAGCAAAAAGGAAGAGAAAAGTTTTAAGCGAATTGTGTATGCTCTCGTGATATACAATGCTGCCGGAGATGGCAAGAATAAAGTTGGAACAAAAAAATTTGCAGTATCTATTGCTAAGTGCTACTTGTGAAAAGGTCAGGCGAAACGGGAAATAAACAGAATGTCTCGTCAAAATCAACTCAAAGTCTGTTCACATTGTCCCATTAGGACCAGAATTTTCTGTAAAGTGTGTCTTTGTCTCTGGGTTATTCTGAGCGTACCATGTCTGAATCGTGAACAGAGACCTTATCCAAGCACAGAATTTTGATTAAACTCGACAGATTGGGAAATTTTATGTCTGCAATATTGGATTCACTATATGGAATTATGAAAAAATAATTTAAAATTGGTAATCGGCGGCCCCAAAAACCTACGAGTACAGAGTTTTGCGAAAATCGTTACGTTTCCAAAATTTCATGTCCGCCATATTGGGTCCGACATTTTGAATTCCGTAAATTCGATGTCAAATTCACAATCAGCGACCCCGAAAACGCCAGAGTACAGAGTCGTGCGAAAATCCTAGAGTTTCCAAAATTTCATGTCCGCCCTATTGAATACGCCGAAGGGTATGGCTATGTGGCATTGGTGAGACAAGTTCTTTCTTGCAGTTCAACTATTCCGATCACCATATATCATAGGTGTGGTCGAGTCCTCAAACCCTTTTAAATCGAAAAAAAAATTTCGGATTTTTTGGAACTTTTCTTCAAATCTGCCGCCATATTGGATTTCCTACTTCAGCATCGTCTATTACTGCAATAAATACGTTGGTTTGAAAAAAATCACAGTTTCACTAAATACTGAAATGTGAAATAATTTATATTCACAAACCTGGTATATAATCGCTGTCAAAGGAGCTCGGTAAACGCGTAACTGACGCTTCTATTTGAGGCTTTACGTGTTCGAAGAGTTGTTCATTTCTTCCGCCCGCAGAAATAATCACTTTTCCACTTTCTATTATAAAACCAAAAAAAATCCCAAATGTTAAAATAGTGTACTGTTGCACTATTGTTACAAATGTACTTGCTTCTTCACTATCGAAAAACGTTTTTTCGTACTTCTCTTAAGGTATTCCCATAAGCTTTTTAAACTTTTGGCGTCGCGAAGCAATCTGCCTTCAGTGCAATTAAATTCTTTTGCAATTTTCTCCCAGCAACTATTTTTTTACTTTAGTGTTGAAAGCGTCAGTTACTTCATTTTCAATAACACTTTTGTATTTTGTAACGATCTTCAACAATGTTTTCTTTTCCACAGGAAGAAAATTCGCCAATCTTTCTTTTTTATCTGTCATTTTTCAACGCATAACAAAATACAAAAAAATAACAACACGACAAAACAACAGAAACCCGAGAAAAACAACCAAAGATTCACTTTTAGGTTAATGTGGGCACAGACTGCAGCTGGTTTTGGTACCCGCAGCAGTTAATTTCAAACACGCCGTCAGTTGATTAAAGGGCAACGTCACTCTACAAATTTTGAGCGGGAACCTGAAGTAAGAGTAGGATATAATGATCTTATTTTTTTGTTGGCATTCTAATGTTTAAATTTTGAATTTCGTTTTTCGTATGAATCGGTAGAAAAATTAACTATTTTTAATTTGGTGAGTTTCTTTATACAGGATAATAGTTTATTAAGTTTCCCAATCAGTCCTGGAAGGAGTTGGGAACTTTTTAAATTTAAATATTTGGCGAGATGATAACTACTCCATTATTACCACTTAGATAAGAAACCGACTTATTCTGCAAGACTTCTTAATTTTTAATCCAACTACCGTATTTAACATCAAATAGGGATTTTTAAAAACTAGCCAGTGCCACTTTCTGCTATTCGGTAACACTTTTCACTGAAATAACCTGCAGATTGTTAAAAATACGGTATAACAATTATCCACTTCGAGTTGGATTTAAAGAAAAACCAACCAACCAATGACATTTCATATGTTGATGGAATTATTGATGTAAAAGAGGAGATCATCTCCATACCATTTTTAGGGCCAAATTCACCAAAATTCAAATGGATATTTAATCAATTTAAAATAGGAACTTTAATTAGAGTTAAATCCAAGATTATTAGATTAGGAAAAGAGAATTTAGATATCTTAGATAATTGTAACGTAGTTCATAAAATCACATGTAATTGTGGCAGGACTTATGTAGGAGAAACAAAACACACGTTACGCATTAGAATAAAGAAACATAACAAAAACATAACCCATGTAAAAAAAATCATAAAGTCATACTTAAAAATTTGGTTCAATGTCATAACAGGAATCCAACTGCCATTAAATGGGACGAATTAAAAATCTTTCATGTTGAACCTAATTATTATAAGCGTGCCTTTACTGAAATGGTTTCCATTAAAAAATAAGACGAAAGCTAGCTCAAGAAAGTAACTCATTTAGATTTTTCTAATAAATCCTATAACATGATTTCACATTTATTATGTTAAGTCTACACCTACCTCTCGTCTGATTATTATCTATGTTTTATTCTGTACATAAGTTTAATTACAAAATATTGCTATTTCTTGGATATAATCTAAAGTAATCGGTCTGATTCCGAAACGTCATAGGGACAGAACGAATTCTAATGTAAAATTGTTGCATCCCTTAACGTTAAATTTCAAAATTCGCAATATAAAATAGAAATCTACAATTTATAGTGCTTAGGTAATTTCAAACCTACGCTTTTTAGTGCATCGACAAATCAACACTAATAACGTCAATTTCTAGACCTTTCGAAACGCCAATGAAATAGTTCTCTCAGAGTTAGGCTTATTATTTTCTTTAAACTACCTTTAAAAAACCTAGAAACATCCTCGAATTTAGATGTCAAAATTCTGTAATATTACTGGTATAGGAACTTAACACCTAAATTTTAGAGGTTCTTTTACTATAGAGCTGCAATTGACTTACAAGGATGCTAGTTTCTTGAGACTTTGCCGCATAGAAAAATTATTATACGTGCACGTAAATCATTATGGACGTATAATAATATTTTCCTTAAAAACTATTTCCTAAGTGATAAGAACGGAAATTATTTTTATTTGTTTCTGGAAAAGACTGGCTAGGATATTAACAAATATTTGATGACTTGTGAACCAGAATACATTCAGTTTTATTTATTATTTGTAATTAAAAGTTAGTCGTAATATTTCAAGATGGCTTTGAATTAGAAATTTGTTGGTTACAACTTTCATTTAATTAAATACATGACGTTCAGGATTATGTTTAACATACTGTATTTTAAAATTAAGCAAGATCGGCCGAAGGCGGCCTACTGGAACTTCACCCATTTCATTTTTAGTCAATTGGGTAATCGTTTCGCTTTGCATGTTTATTTTTGATCGCACTTTAGTACCATTGCGAGCATCACATGCATATATTCCAGCAAGAGTATTACTACTATCCAATATTGCAAAGACATCGCCGGAAAG
Source organism: Belonocnema kinseyi (assembly GCF_010883055.1). Taxonomy (NCBI): domain Eukaryota; kingdom Metazoa; phylum Arthropoda; class Insecta; order Hymenoptera; family Cynipidae; genus Belonocnema; species Belonocnema kinseyi. The sequence goes on from NC_046664.1 coordinate 23,735,379, forward strand.
TGTTGTTAGTACAATTAGTTCTTGGATTGGTATAGGTGCATAACGATTCGATCCTGACCTCAAAAAAATTGGTTTGTCCACAGGAAAAGTATATCTTTGAAGAACGAACAGCTGGTCCTGATGCTTATTGGGAATAAGCCGAATAAACTGAAACTGGTCAAGTCCATATACGAATCCGTCAGAAGAAAAAATCCTGGTAGGTATAGCCATGCTCCTAGAGGGAGAACTGGACGTGGAACCAAATGAGGGCTCGACAGGCGAAAGAGAACTGGCAGAAAAATGATAGGAGCTTCATTAAATAATCATAAATATTTCTGAATTTTTAAAAGGTTTCCTATGAGTTTTTGTTACCAAAAGGAATTTATTGCAGATTTAGTTTTCAATACCAGTAGCTATACAAATGTTTATTGTTTGAGTTACTTTCGAAACATGGTTCACAAGTTGAAAATGTTTAAAAAAAACAGAAATGATATAAAATAAGAGTGAATTTGCAGATAATAAAAATAATTCCAAAACTCCAGGATCAACATGATAATATTTTCATTACAATCAAATTTATTTATAATCTTCAGAACATTAGAATCTATATCGAAGCCTACGTGCAAAAGTTATGTACAGTTTACTGTCCCACTGCATTAGGGTTTTCATAAAATTTTGAATGAAAGTTCATTTAAATAAAAGTAATAAGTTTAAAGAAGACGGCAATATTGGTTTTACATACGTAGGATGCAGAAAACTGAGAGTGAGTAAAATTTGCTTGTGTTACTATTAGTTTTCACGCTTTATTTTTTCTCTCGCTTTGTAAAATTTTACCACCTTGAACGTCTCGATCGTTCTGTTTATTCCATCTGTCTTTCTGCAGTCAGACAATATATGGTGGAGAAACACTGATATTTTCCATTTTTGTCATACAGAAAAATATAACTCACAAATGGATAAATATTATTGTGGTTGTCTGCTTTAAATAACCTATACATAACTTTCAGGTCTGAGAAGAATTTAAGGAAATTCAAGAGCATTTAATGCAATTCTTGCGGAATTAAGATAATTTAAAAATATTTCAACTAGATTTTAAATCATTTAATTCGAATAAGCTGGAGTGAACAAAATTATTAAATAAGAATCTCATAATTTCTATAAAAGTTCCGAGTTAATTTTAAAGCTTTCATGAAACACTGAAAAATTGAAAATCGGAACAAGATCCATTTAATTCAAAGGATTTTTTTTCCGATTTTGAATTTTGTCATTGTTTTTAGAGTTGAATTAAAAATAATCGAAGAATATTAAGAACTTCTTGCGTTCTCTGTTTTAATTGATTAGAAGAAGTGACTTCAGTAGTATTTTCATTTAGAAAGCAACTCTAGTTATTTTATCTGGAAAGATTGACTAAGAAGATATATGAGGGGAAAAAAGTGACTAAATTTTACGTAAGTGATTGTGTGGCACGCCTGACTATTGATAGATATTGGCTAAATACATATATCTCGTTATTTAAACTGCAAAATAAAATAAGAAATGTATTTTAACAATGACTCGTATATTTTCAAAGAAACTCACCTATGAATGCTGTTTACATGCTCTACTCTATAACCATGTACGAATTGACGTTGGTGGCCTACTGGAGTTTCCTTGGTTTCATCTGCGGTCAATAGGCTAACGTTGCCGCTTATCATGTTGATCTTCGCCCGCACTTTACATTTAGTGCGACGATTGTATGTATATATTCCAACAAGCATATTAGTTTTGTCCAAGATTGCGAAGACGTTACCATCGAATGTTGATAATACAATTTGTTCTTCAGCTGGCATAGGCCGAAAGACTTTCCGTTTTTCGAGTATATCAAGTGAGCTGTTCGCAGGAAAAACATATCTTCGAAGTCCGAATTGCCGTTGCGGATTTTTATATGAAATAATTCGAATAAATTCAACTTGATCAAGCCCATAGCCCAGCACGTTAGAAAAAGAAGAAGACTGGGACCTTGAAGCAAGAGGACGTTCGGCAGGAGAAGAAGACCTGGACGGAAAGCGATGCCTGTCAGGTGGATTTTGCCTGTCAGAAGAAGATGGACCACCACGATCAACATCAGGAATTGGAGCACCATTAGGCAAACATTCAAACTGCGAACTAAACTCTGTAAGAACGAACAGATCATTTCATTTTTTGGAACAAAAAAATATGTTCGCATTGCTAATAATAAACTACAAAAGCACCTATGTAATATCTCTTCACAGCGGGTACTTTCACATGAGCCAATTCTACGCTTACTATATCTAGCAAGCCATGGTTCGCTGATGAATGTCACGATCTCAGAGTAACAATATGATTTGAGAAAAGTTCAGAAATTTAAGCAATTAAACCGTCTTAATACTCAAATTGACATTGTGGCAAACTACAAAAACTCGACAGAATTCTGAAAAGTAATTACTGCACAACGACCAAAATGGGACCACCAATCTCGCATTGATGTAAATACTGGAATATACTGATATAAATAATTTCATCTCGAACATTTTCACGCAAGTTGTTTTCGATCGATTGGTCTTATATAAACTGAATTAGACTTGCATGTTAGTGGTGGTAGTGAGAAAGTATGCAGTGACAGGCGGTGAGAAGTTTTTACAAAGATTGTGTGGAAGGTGTGAGTGGAGTGTGAGGGTGGAAGTCTTGGAGGTGAGTACGGTTGTGAGGAGTACATTGGGAAGAAAGAAATTAATCTATATTGTAGTTGGGGGGTGGGATTTGCCTAAATAGGGAAAGTGAGGTTAGGTGTGCAAGGGAGCGGGGAAGTTTTGTGTTTAGGTTTTTGGTTGTGATTGGGGATGTTAGGGGTGAGAATAGGGTGGCTAAAGGAGATGTGAGAAGTGAAATAGGGCAAAGAAACTGAAATTTTAGGGTGGTAAGCGGCAGCAGCCTTACGAGTCATCTATGGGCGGCAGTGAGTACTTTTGTGTATGTATAGGTTACAGTTACCGACGGACGAGCGGGAGGTGGGCAGCGAGAGTACTGCAGAGCTGGTAGTGAAGTAGACGGGGAGGGAATTTCCAGAGGGACACGACGGTCAGTTGTGCATGGCTCGGTGTCAAATAGCGCGTCAGAGAGGGGGAAGAATCGGAGCGGAAAAGCGATCAGGTGAGGGAGAGAGCGTCTAGTGCAAGTGAGGAAGAGGATCTCTTGAAGAGGAAAAGGGAAAGCAAAGAGAGTCCGGAGAAAAGCGCGTTAGAGCGTCCCTTAACAAAAAGCTCACGAACACGTAGGTCGCCCCTCCCCCAAATGGAGGGACAGACGCATGAGGCTATCGGAATGCTGATAGGTGATATCAGAGGGTTAAGGGAGGACTTAAGGGCGCCATGAAGCAGATGGAAAGTATGAGGGAGGACCTGAGCGTAAGAGATGAGAGATGGGGAAAGGAAGTAAGAGAGCTGAGGGGAAAAATATAAGGATTGCAGAGGGAGTTGGTATCGGTAAGGAAGGACAAAGAGGACAAGATAAAGGACATGAAAGAAGATATTAGGATGTGGAAGGAAAGCCTTGAAAAAAGGCTGGAGAAGGTGGAGAGCAGGTCGGGAATGGAAGCAGTGGACAGGGGGGAGGGTGAAAAGCAAGGTATTTGGGAGAATATGGATATCATGATAGAAGATAAAGTGGAAGAGTGTAGAAATAAAAAGGAGGAGAGAGCGGATGGGGAAAGGACAAGGGAAATGGAGTCGAAAATTGAGAGAAAAGAGAGGACAGATAGGAGAAGTTATATAGTGATAAGAGGATTAAAGCTCAAGAGCGGGGAAGAAAGGAACGGGGTGGAAGCACTGCTACAGTGCATATGGTGGGTCAAAGGCAGGGTGGCGAAAGTTAGGGTGGAGGAGAGAAAGAAGAATTAAGTGACGGTGGTGGAATTGGAGAGCTGGGAAGACAAATTGGGGGTAATGCGTAACAAAAATAGGATAAAGGACACTAACATTTTTGTCTATCAAGATTTGACGAGGAAGGAAAAGGATGTTCAGAGAATGCTAAATGACAGGGCTAGGAAGAAGAGGAGCGAAGGGAGAGCAGTGAAGGTAGGGTATCAGAAAATAAAAATAGACGAGAAAATGTCAGTATGGGACGAGGAGAAGGAGGTGTTGTAGAAAGTGCAGGGGAATTTGTTTCAAGGGAAGTAGGGGGGGTGGGAGTGAAGCAGGGTGAAGGAATGTTAAAGGTCTTGTACTTGTATGAAGCAGGGGCAAAGAAGAAAGGTGAGGATTTCTGGAGGTATATTCAGAAATTTGATGTAATTGGACCGGTAGAGACGTGAATAGAGAGAAAGGAATAGGATAGAGTAGCGCGATAGTTGGCAAGGGGGTATAGGTGAAGGCTACAGGAGGCGGTCAAAGTAAAAAGGGAAGAAAGGGCTAGTGTGGGAAATATAACCGGGGTTAGGGATGGATTAGATGAAAAAGTTCATGGAAAGAGGGAGGGGGAGGGCGTGTAAATAAGGGACGTAAAGATAGGAGGGGTGATGTATAAGTTTGTGACTGTGTACAATAAGGATGGAATGGAAAGGATTGAAGAAAGGGTAGAAAACTTACTAGGAGAGAGAGATGAGGGTATGGCGTTAATGGAAGGAGACTTTAATGCGAGAATCATGTGGGAAGGGGGCCTGTACTCGGAAGGGGAGAGCTTTGAAAGAAAATCGAAGGATAAAATAATAAATAAAGAGGGCGGATTCTAAGAGACTTGATGGAGGATAGGGGGTGGGCGGTGGCGAATGGTATGGTAAAAGGGGACGAAGAGGGAGAATACACGTATGTGAGTAAAAGGGGTGTATCGGTGATACACTACGTGATTATGAATATGCAAGGGTTTGAGGAGATAGATAAATTCGCAGTGGAACGAAAGGTGGAATCAGACCATCAGCCACTGAATTTCTGTATATAGAGGGAGGCTGACGAAAGGCAGGGTGGGGAAGAAGGGTCGTTAGGGGAGAGGGTGTCATGGTCGAGAGAGGCGATAGAGAAGTATCAGGAGCAGTTGGGTAATGTAAGCTTTAAGGGGGAGTTCGTGAACGAGATATCGGAGGATCTACAAGAGAAAGTGAAAGGTTGTGTGCAAAAGAAGGTATTTAGGAAAAAGAAGAAAGGAAAGGTAAATCCGTGGTGGGACAGGGAATGTAAAATGATGAAGAGAAAGGTGAAAAAGAAAAACAGAAAGTGGAAGGAAGGAACCATGAAAAATGAGAAGTACGTAGAAATCAGAAGAAGCTTAGGGCGATGTGTAAGAAGAGAGAGAAGGAAAAAGAAAAAGAGCTGGAAGAGGAGTTGAGAAGTGTCAAGGCAGAAGGGGACGTGTGGAAGATAATTAATAGGTTTAGGAAACGTAGGGTGGGGATAAGTGAGAAGATAGGTAGCGACGAATGGAGGAAATTTTTTAAGGAACCATTTTAGGGGTCAGATACTCGAAAAAGAGATCAGGGGATTAGGAGAAAGAGAGAGGTATATTAAGAGGAGCGTACAAAATATACGCGATGGTGTTAGCAGATAGGCTGCGAAAGGATGTTGAGAAGAAACGAATATTGCCGGAGACTCAGGCGGGCTTTAAAGAGAAAAGGAGCACTATTGACAATATTTACGTCTTGCAACACGCGGTAGATAGAGAAATAACCAAAAAGGGTGCCAAATTGTACGCGTTTTTTGTAGATCTAAAGAGCGCGTTCCCGTCAGTGGATAGTGGGAGGTTGTGGGAGGCAATGGAAGAGAGGAGAGTGAAGAGGTTCCTGATCAAGAGGGTAAGGGAGGTATATGAGGAGACAAAAGATAGGGTGAGAGGAGGGGAAGGAATCACTGAGAGATTATGGATAGATAGGGGTTTAAGGCAAGGGTGCCAGCCTAGCCCAAGGCTTTTTGCAATTTTGATCGCGGATATGGAAAGTGAGCTAGTGGCCGGAGTGGTAGGAGGAGTCACGATTTGGTCACTTGCATATGCAGATGACATAGTGCTGTTGGCAAAGAGTGAAGAGGCTTTAAAGGAGATGATGAAGGGGTTGAGATGATACTTGGACAAGAATAGTTTAGTGTTAAATGTGGACAAGCTGAAGGTTATGGTGTTCAGGAAAGGAGGTGAGAGAGATGGGGGAAGGGAGTGGAAGTGAAAGAGAAAAGCGGTACAAGAGGTGAAAGAGTTTGTGTATCTGGGCTTCCTGTTTCGAAGAAATGGGGGAGTGGATGGTCATATAAAAGAGAGAGAGTGAGAAGGACAAATGTAGTCATGAGGCAGGTGTGGGGGCTGAGAAAGAGATTGTTCGCAGATGATTTTGAAAGAAGAATGAAATTGTTTGATTCGTACAGGAGAGGTATTTAAAGTGGATACTGGGGTACACAAGGAATACGCTAAACTATATTGTCAGGAGCGAGACAGCAAGAACGAGTTTAGGGATTAAAATAGGGAGTCCAGCGTGTAAATAGGAGGAGAAATTTTTGGAAGAGGGGAGTAGTAAATTGGTTAGGGAGTGTTGGTGGTAGAAGGAGAGCAGACGTAGTGGTGAATTGATTCAAAAAAATAGCATGGAGAATGAGAAGGCAGAAAAAGAGGAGAGAATAAGAGAGTCAAGGTATAACGGAAACTATGTGTGGATTATGCCAAGGGAGAGAACGCAATATTTGTGTGAGAAAGGAGTGCAAGGAAGTCAGGAACTTACAGCGAGAATGAGTTGCGGTTGCATGGAGAAGTATAATAGGTTCTGGCTTTCTAGAGAGAAGAGAATGTGTGATTTGTGCAGGAAGGGGGATCAAAAATTAGAGCATTGGTTGGAGGAATGTGAAGAGGTAAATATTTAAATAGTAGTTAAGTATTTGGTGTTAGCCGCGGAGACAGAGGATGGTAATGCGAGGCATAGCGAAAAAAGAGCGAAATGCGTGCGAGGCGAGGCGCAGCGAGCAAGGTTAGGCTATAGGAGCGAGCGGATTAGTTATAACGTGTGGATGGATGGTACTTTGTAAGACGTAGTTGTAGGAAAATTCTGTAAAAAAATGGAAGTGTAAGAAAATCAATTTTTTAAGGCCAGCAGGCCGAAAAATAAACGTTTATCTAATCTAAATATAAACTGAATTAAACCTAATCCGCGAATCACAGTAGGGAATCAGAAAGAGAAGAAACTACCTAGATAACTTATTCACACTAACTTTCAACATCCAAAAACATCTGAGAAACCCGGGAGCAATCGTGCATGCAGCTTTCGTAGACTTTCAGGGGGCTTCTCCATTAATTTCGCACCATTTATTGTGGAGAAAACGCCACTTTTTGGAACCTAAAACTAAATTCATTATATTTATTGTTTCTTGGTTATGCGGATAATTATGTTGTTTTTACAGAAACCCCGTTTGAGTAACAAAGAAAACTGGAAGCACTTAATTCTTATTGCATGGAAAATAATTTCATTCGGAACACGGAAAAATTTAAAGTTGTGATTTTTTATAAATAAACGAATTTATCTACTAGGAAATTTAAATCTTTTGAATCCGTCGAGACTTGTATCGTGGTAGTCATACAATATACTTCTTTAGGTACTCCTCTTGCTGTTTCCTGCTCCTTTTCACTGACAGCATGGAAGTCGGTTATGGCTGCGAATACAGTCGTGGGCTAAATTATTAAGAGTCATTCTGTAAGTACGCTACTGTATGTTTTAAAGGTTTTGAGGTTGAATAATTTAGGAGTTATCAAAATAAAGTAAAGTGATCCTCTTTAAGAAACGCTTATCCCTGCCCAACAATACACCGAACAACAAAGTGAGATTTAAAACTGGATCTTTGTATTTATCTCATACGATCTTGAAGATATTTTATTTTAGTTAATTGAAAGTTCGACAATTGATGATTCACGGTACCCGAAATTGTCTTTAGATAGGTTGAAGTCACTGGTAGTTAAAGATCCATACAAGAAATTTAACCGGTTTTTACAGATCCGCGTTTTATTTTATGCAGGTGGCTTGGTGGATAGGTGAGATATCCTAACATTGAACACCAAAAGCTTTGAACTTTATTATGAAATTCAAATACATATTTATTCAAATAATTATTCGAATAATAACTTATTGCACGCTGCAATTTTCTTTTTTTCACCTTTGTGATAATTTAAGCGTACGATTTTCGAACGATATAGATATAGTATAGTATTTTACTAACCAATATAGTTGAGTGTCGCCGTAAAGATAAATGCCAGAGTGCAAAAGATCTTCATTTCTTGTAATAAGAAGGAAAACTGATTTATACCTTAAAAAATAATATTGTCAACAGTGTATGTAACTAAAGCTCTACTGTTGCATCAGAATAGCAGCTTCTTCTTCAAAGCTACAATAAACATTATAATTTTAATGAGACATTTAACGAAATGTTTAATTCTCATCAGTGTATTCTTATCGCATTTATTTTTTGTTCTTATCGCTAAAGTACGACTGCTTAAATGAATATCTAGATGATTCTTTTCTTGAAAAAAAAAAATTGTAGACAAATTTGCCTGATGGAATTTTTTAAACCTGTTTTTAATCTCTAAAGTCATAAAATATATTATAAAGAGGAACCCAATGCCACAGTGGTTCAGGGATCTATTTTCGTATTTAAATTTAACTGTTTTACATGAAGAAACGTCAGCATTTCTTTGAGATCAAAATAAAACGAAAAAACGTTATTTATTTAATTTAAAAAAATTTGAACTTTTAATGTACAATTCTTTTTTCTCTTAGGGTCTCATTTGCGAATTATTAATATAAAAAATACACTTATTGTTTTAAGTACTTAAAATTTTTTTAATTAATTAATTTCAAACTAAACAATTGTGTTTTCTTCACGTCAGCAAATTTGTAGTTCTCGTCTCTTGAGAACATTTGCAGTAGTTTGAAATTTAAAAATGGCGCTTATTAATCAAGACTTTTCTTCTACCGATCAGCAAAGAAAAATTTGTTAAAGTTTGTGTGAACCGTCAAGATTTAGAGATACGTGAAACACTTGGCATCCATAAACATATGAATACCACAAATATAATAATTTATCTAAACATACTCTACTAACTAGAATTTATCTTTAAGTCAATTATAAACAACATTAATATATTATCAGAAACAGTAATTAGGTTTAATATTCCAAATTTCTTATCATTACTGGTATAATAAATCAACTTCTTAACTTAAGAGGTTGATTTGGTGTGGTTTCACATCTACTAGCTGTAAAACACTTTCTTATGACATTCTTGCATAGGAAAATTATTTTACTGAGAACTGCTAGCCCAATTTCACTGACAAAGTTTCCTTCTGTTTTGCTGCCTGAAATACCGCTACCCCTTCACAGCTGGGCAGAAATGACGGGAAACTAGGTAATTATTGATTAGTGTAGCCTGGCCTTCCCGCGATATCCTGAATCGATAATCTGCAAAATAAGGAAAAGAAAGTTTCGGTGACATATATATCGAAACAATCCTAAACACCATCTCTTTCAAGTAATTTTTATACCAATTATATTGATAGCAACCAGTACTCCACCGCCTTTCCTACTTACTCGATCATCCCGTAGGATCAAAAAATTATCTCCAGAATACAATTCCTGCCAACAAAACTCCGCTTGCAACCCAATCTCCGTAAAAACTAGTACATTATATGATGCTATTCCTGAAGAGCAATTTGCTTCCTAAGTTTCATGTTTAAACCCCTGATGTTTTGGCATAAAACATTAACTATACAGCTTTTTCGCTCGACAAAGCTAAGATCCCTGTTTCACTACAACAGACCTGCTGTTAAGGTAACGAATAAAAAGATTTCTTTCAACATTCGGCGCAATAGGTTTTATAAAATTAGTAATCGACGCCCTATCTGAATCCAGATTGAAATTCGAGTTACCAGATTCAAACAATTTACCCTTGATGTTTATTATCTTTTATTCAAAAATTAGAGGTTCCAGCTGTAACGTCAGTGACTGACATCTTTATCTGGGACATGTTCCGTTACTAAATCAAGTATTGGTTAAACTTGAGAAAACTAAGCATCCATTTCATACTTAAAATTGCACATTGCCAATTTTACCCATGACGACATATACAGTCTGTCAAGTTAAAGCGTGGGTGGCTTTACTCGCAGTCGGTAAGGTGTATCGACATGATTTTGGTGTCAAAATATTAAGAAGAGCTCCCTC
>NC_046664.1:23745623-23746982 GCF_010883055.1 Belonocnema kinseyi
CTCGACACCTTGACAAATGTAATTCCATGTAGAAACATGCGTTTAAATAAAATATTTTACCAAAAAAGTTACCCACGCTTTAACTTGACAGACTGTACTTTGGAATCAAGGACCATTCCACTCATATGCTGCTAGGTCATCTCACGTAATGTCTCTTTATCTGCACGCCCACCCACTCTCTCTATTTATGAACTTCTTCTGATCCATCTCATAGCCCCGTTATAATTCTTCCACTAGTTCTTTTTTTCTTCTACACTCTGACCACCTCTTGAAACCAACACCTATACCTCCTTTGGAGCGTTAGCTCTATCATATCCCGACCCTTTGTCACACACATCTCTGCTACCGTTACAACATAAAATTCCAAAGTATACTTCCAGGAATCCTTATGCTTCTTCTTTACCACTGCTACGTTCCAGAACATCAATTTCACTAACCCTTCTCCTAGGATTCTTTTACGGACACCAGGACTTCGAGGTCATTGCCGAAACTTAACCGGAGTGCTAAAATTGCAAATACGATAAGGCCCAAATCGCTTTTTCCGAAGGTTGCCTTGATTTTTTCTCTAAAGAGCTCAAAATCTCCGAAAGCTTCAAAATCACCGAAAATCACAAAATCTCCGAAACCTCTGCCTAAGAAATCACAAAAAGTTCCCAAAACACCCAAGACGCCAAAGGCTCCAACAAATAATGAAGCCACAACTCCGAATCGACTTTCGTCAACTATAAAATGCACTTCCTGTGCCCGTAGAGTTTAGTAAGATTGTAGTGAGAAACTATTGACACGAAAATATAAATATATCCTGCGAGCGCACAATTCGAAGGTATTTTTCAATTTATTTTTTTATTATTTTAACTTACAAGGAAGGTACCCGAGGTGTACCTCACCGATTTTCTTGAAATTGTGATATGTTATAGAACTTAAAAAAATATTCGACACGTATTTTTTTATACATGCCCATAAGTCCATTTAAGGGGTGAAACCCACCCTTGAAGTTCACCCCTAAAAACATTTTTTTTAATTTCTCGAATACAATTCGTAATTTTTTACTGCAACAAAGTGGGTAACACTTGTTATTGAAAAGCACATATTTATGCATTATTTTTAGTCATCAGACTCGCAACCCCCGTTTTTTATTAATGAAAAACTATATTTGATGGCCATTTTTTTCACTATACACATTCCAAAATCTGTTGAATCTTGACAAAAATAATTGTTTTATGCACAATAATCAAAAATAAAGTTGGCCTGTTCCAACATTTTCAAAAAAAAATCCCTTGAGGGGGTGAGCTACCCCTAACATTTATACTGTTATATTTCGTTATTCCATTACTATATCATGGTGTAAAACTCTTGGAT
>NC_046664.1:23747082-23748955 GCF_010883055.1 Belonocnema kinseyi
GAAAAACCTCAACGATTAAATTATCAAATCAGTAAGTCACCTTGCCATGTTTTGGATAGATAAGACCTTTTTCGACGATGCGATCGCACTCTTGAACTCACAGTCAGCTCGCCAAGACAACACTCGAATACTCGATATTACCTCTCATCATCAGTCTTTAGTCAGAGCTTTATCGAGCTCGTTTGAATCAGAATATTAATTGTGAGTGCACTGTTTGTTGAATTTACAAGAAATTACATTGGAATCCAATAAATGTGCAACCAAATTCCAAACTCCAAATTTCATCAAAGTATAACATAGTATTTTGGAATTCGTACATATTAATTCTACCATATAATTTTTGGTCAATACTTATTTCCTGATTGTAAGTAAAATTTCTTTTTGCGTAAAATTTCTTAACGCGGTAATTGGTAGATATTGATATTCTTTTTCGAAAAAAATGTTTTTTTTACCCTACATTTTTGAAAAATATTTTTCCGAAGAAGAAAGCTCAAAAATTTTTACTGTATTCACTTCAAAAAGCAAACCTTTTCTCTTCGATACATTCTTGTCTATCATTTAAATTTACGGAGATTTTGAAAATTTGAAACAAAATGTCAATTTCTTGAAAAAATGTTCATACTCACATCGTATTTGACGAAAATAATGTTTTAATTAGTGATTTAGATATAGCTTATAAAGAGTTATAAAATGCAATACTTCAAATTTTTATGTGGCCTTTTTCCAAAATTGGTGAGGGATCAAAGTTGGACAAGAAATTTTGGAATTTTCAAGATTTAATTATCGTTTGAATAAATTAGAAATGAAATTGATACGTAATTGTCAGTGTAATGTTGATTTAAACGATACTAAAAATTATTGCCTGACTTTGTAGAAAAATATTCAAATTAATGCGCTTCGGATTTCACCGTGTAAAAAACAAATAATAATTATTATTTCTAGGTATTGGGAAAATGACTATCAATCCTATAAATGTTGTACAATTATTATTATTATCTTTTGAAGCTATGAATATACAAGAATGTCCCATTACTAAAGATGAAATTGCTTTGAAGGATAATATAGAAAAACTATTACTTGATTGTATAAATAACTTTGAGGATCCAGAATTCATTGTGGAATCTACATTAGCTTTTCAAGAGCCATTTAAGGATACGGAAATGCATATTGTTGAAGATATTGACAGAATCTGGTCAGTGGATGTTGATGAACACGGACTAGTATGTACAGCGGATACAGAAGATCTATCTTGGGATTACAAACAAAAAGCTGTGGACTATTGGAGAAGCGGAGTTACGAAAAATCTCGCTCTGCAAACTGTGCAGCATAGATTTCGAAAAGTCGAATCAATTACACAGTTGAGACGATGGGCGCATGCTTTGAATAAAGGAGGCACTTATAAAGAAAAAATTGGAAGAATAAATAAATTTGTATTAGATAATTTTCAGTCGGCTTCCGATGCCGGTTATATAATTCACGATAAAGATTTACGAAAATGGGCATTACAAGCTCAGAAAATCGTTGGACATGAAGATATAAGGATTAAAGCGTCACGTCATTGGCTACAAAATTTTAAAAAGGCTCACAGAATAGTCAGCAGAAAGATAAATAAATTTGTAACAAAAAAGATTGTTGAAGGGAAAGAATATTTACAAAAAGCAGCTGATGATTTTGTGTCAGATGTGAAAAAAATAATTAAAAGCAAAGGTTTGGAATCAATTTACAATTCAGATCAGAGTAGATTTCAAATTGAAATGCACTCGGGAAGAACACTACCAGGTGTATACATATGAAACCGGTATTGCCATCTAGCGGCCAGTAGGCACACTTGTAGGCACTGCCGGAACTTACCATTTGTGCTAATTGGCGTATT
>NC_046664.1:23749055-23752224 GCF_010883055.1 Belonocnema kinseyi
ACTTTACTTAACAATTTTAATAGTATCCAAGAGTTTTACACCATGATATAGTAAGGGAATAACGAAATATAACAGTATAAATGTTAGGGGTAGCTCACCCCCCCAAGGGATTTTTTTTGAAAATGCCGGAACAGGTCAACTTTATTTTTGATTATTGTGCATAAAACAATTAAGTTTGTCAAGATTCAACAGATTTTGGAATGTGTTTAGTGAAAAAAGTGGCCATCAAATATAGTTTTTCATTAATAAAAAACGGGGGTTGCGAGTCTGATGACTAAAAAGAATGCATAAATATGTGCTTTTCAATAACAAGTGTTACCCACTTTGTTTCAGTAAAAAATTACGAATTGTATTCGAGAAATTAAAAAAATGTGTTTTTAGGGGTGAACTTCAAGGGTGGTTTTCACCCCTTAAATGGGCTTATGGGCACGTATAAAAAAATACGTATCGAATATTTTTTGATGTTCTACAACATATCACAATTTCAAGAAAATCGGTGAGGTACACTTCGGGTACCTTCCTTGTTAGTCGTTTTAAACACAAATATTGTATATTGTAATATATTTTAAGTAGAAACCTGAGATTGAAAGACATTCATTACCTTTTGCTGATGAGATAGGAACTAGTGAAGGATTAATGTTGGACGTGAAAGCGATGTCTTATAAGGGACTTCAAGATTTTGGAGATGGCAAAACAGAAACTGCTCGCATAAGTCAACAAGCAAATCATAGTCTCGTTTTTATGTATCAGGCTTAAGCAGATGACGGGTCTGTGCTAGTATCTGTATTTGCTTTAAATGAAATAACTGATGGGATTAAACTCTCACTCCGCAAATATTAAAAGCAATTATTATGCTTTAAAATGCATGTAAAATCTCATTTAAAGGTCGTGAATTTATTCTGAAATACGTAAAGCTATAACTTTGCTGATAAAAGGTCCTGTTACGCTTCTTAGTTATTATTTAAATATGTATAGGTACGAGGGTATATTGTGTGGTTGCCAATGGTGCCAGTCCAAATCGAAAATTTTGGACAAAAGTTGGTTGCAGAGGAAAGCTCGACAACTTCAAAGTTTGGTTTGTTCACCCAACTGTGCCTAACCGAAAAGTCTTCATATTCTCCGACACTAGCAACTAGAAAAACCGGACGTTCAGTGGAATTATTTTCGGCTGGTTCATAAATACGATGATGAACGGGTTGAAGATTTAAAGGTCTGTTCGAGAATCACTACAGATCAGTTAAATCCTCTTTCACTTTTAAAAATGAGATTGATTTTTTACCTCTGCAGGTAATTTTATGCAATTATGTATTTTATACAATTTTAATAAAATAAATAACACTTCATTGATTTTAATTCAGATTTTAAGAATGTCTATGGTCAAAGGTTTAAAAGAATACCGTAAGTACTTCGATGACTTCAAAGATTCGGAGGAAAGAGCCATATTTTGCAAAAGGATTGACAGATTGCTTGATGTCTTCAATCGATTCGAAATAGGATTGAGGATTGAAACCAAACTCTGAAGATTGGAAGGTTCGTATTTTGTTTTCATTACATAAGCTTTCCTTCAAGAATATTTGCTTACTTTGTTGCTAACTTTTTTCCATTATAGATCATATTAGATAGCATTGAATGGCTTGATTCTTGGGAGAAAAGAGTCTCCAATAGATTTTGGTAGCAGATGACTTTTTGACTGATCAGGCAGCCCAAGGCTTGAAATTGACTTTGCATACAGTTTTGTACATGACTGCAGATTTGATTGAAGGCTACAATTTTGAATCTGTTTCGACGAGTAAAAGAAGCCAGGATCCTTTAGAAGAATTTAATTTAATGAACATTTCATTAACTAAATATTTCATTTACATAATTTGAAAAAGTATTTTCAGAGAATTCACTAGAATTTCTAGGTTTGAAATATTTGTAATTGATTTTGCTTTTGTTTATTTACTTCACAGAGTTTTTTTCACACAGTAAGATTGGCATGTGGAAGCAGCGACCATTCTTCTACTCCTACATTTCTTCAAATGGGCAGAATCCTATCTATGTTTAGTATATTAGATCCTCCGAAACTGGATAACTGCACTGCTTTTAAAGCTGATCCACCAAAACCATTAGATAATGTGTCAAGATTAAAAGAAATATTTATAAGCAAAGAAAAAACTGCACTCGAAAATTGTAAAGTTAAATAAAGTTCTATAATTGAACACGAAGATGGAGATTTTTCCGATTCTATTGATCGGAGTTACGAGGAATACAACTCAGACCCAGTTGAATAATGCTTAATCTACTATACTATAGCTATCGTTTCAAAGCGTGAAGTTGCTCCACTTTTAGATACTCATACTTATAATAAGTCTTGTTTATCCAAATATTAGAATTTCTTTTTCAGTTAAAAGATTGGAATCGCTTTTTAAACAGTATGCTTTAAATCTAGCACTATCAGGCTTTCTTCCAATTAAATTCAAAATACGTTGAGCCTTCCTAATACAGCCCTCATCAGTCACAGGTATAACCTTTCTGACAGAACTGTCGCTGTTCTCATTTCTGCGTCTTCCTACGATGTTGGTCTATTTGCGGAAGAAAACACATATCTTGTCACTGATAGGTTCAAAATATGTAGAGAAAGAAATAAAATTGGTAACAAACTACAATAAGAGAGTGCTGAGAATGCAAGGCAAAATACTCTTCTTGGCCTCCACTTTGTCGATCGCCATGACAAGAGAATCGGGAAATAGAAGCGAGTGGCTAAATTCTACTAACGCCCTTTCACAGAAGATCATTACTGTACTTTTTTAAATGAGCTCCCTTTAAGGCATCTCTTTCAAACAATGGATGGCACCATAATGGGTCCACAATCATTTTCTGGACGCATAGGACAAAAGTTGCTAAAATGTGAAAAAGCACCAGTTTTTCACTTTAAAAAAGTACATTGTTTATTTCCAACTATAGATCCTGCTATATCAAGCAAAGGTCAACAGTATCTACTTGAAATAGCTTACGCTGTTAAGTCGGAGGTATGTTCTGAAAATCTGACAAATCGAGATCCAGGACCAGTCAGTTTATCTCGGTGGTAAACTACCAGGTGTATACATATGAAACCGGTATTTTTTCAAGAAAAAAACACATTTATTTCAAGAGAATGATAACAAATATTTTATTCAAAGTATGCGCC
>NC_046664.1:23752324-23772471 GCF_010883055.1 Belonocnema kinseyi
CACGTATTTCGACATTTTCAAGAGCGAAAAAAATCACGATGTCATATGAAACTTGAAATGTTTGGTATTGGGTATTGTTGACAGATGACAATACGCCAATTATCACAAATGGTAAGTTCCGACAGTGCCTACAAGTGTGCCTACTGGCCGCTAAATGACAATACCGGTTTCATATGTATACACCTGGTAGGACTAATAAAATCCTGAGAAAGCTTATTTCAACTAAGAAATCTAGTAGTGAACTCTTAACTTTAGTTACATTTTATTATGATTGTGTATATTCTTTCGTCGTTCAGAATTAAGGTACATTACTCAGTTGAAGATGGTAAAAAGCATCTGTGACAGTTCATTAAGTCTTTTCGCTATATCTCAAAGAAATATCTGAAAGTAATCGATACTGTTATTAGTCGAAATGCATATTTTCCGAATCCGGAAAACATTCTTCCATTAATTCTGACCGATGATAGACCATAGATCAAAGAGTTGGAATTGAAAAGTATTCTTTCAGCCTAGCAACGTGACAAATGTGATTAGACGGGTACTAATCATGTCTTGAAAGTCTCATTTATCAACAGTGAAGCAAAGGAATACTTTGATTTAATTGATTGGTCTACTTTCGAAATCACTGCCCTTCCAGTTCTGCATCATTTTCGAGAATACCAATTTTAGGAAATGCTTACTCAAGAAACAGTACCACAAGTTTTAGGACTTTTCGAGTGTTTTATGTTACACGCAGGCTGTGGAACGAACAGTTAAGCTTGTGACTAACGCCTCAGCGGAAGTTTTTGGTCCAGAAAAAAGGTATGCGTTCATTCGTTCGCCATTGAATTCTCATGAAATAATACCTGCTTTTGAAACCAAGAAGGATTTCAAGGGAGGTTGATTAAAACAGCCGCGAAAAGCGTTTCTAATAACGTATATTGTATATAATTGTTAATAAAAATCAAATGTCATTTGTAATATAAGATCTCTAATATAAGTCTAAAGAATTCTTACCTTAGCACTTTCTTACCTGTTCGTTAAAAAAACAGGATACCATCAGCAAGTATCCCCCTACGCATGAACGCCCATCCCATTAGGAGAGGAGAATATTTTGCATATAAAATGAGTACATACGTGGATTCCTACAAAAATATCGTTCTGTCGTAATAACACCATTATTTTTTGCATCTAAAAGCTTATTGTTATCTAGTCGTCAAAACCGCTCAATAAAAAAACATGTTTTTTTGAAAGTTTTTAAAAATTTCTAAATTGAGCAAACATTTTTTTGTCTAATTTACAATTTTTAAATATTTTTTAGTAGTAAAAACTTTACATACAAAAAATTCGCAGTTCGCTAAAAAAAGCAAAATTAATTTTAGTTTACCAAGTTGAATCAAATTAATAATTTTTCATTGCTTTAGGTTTACTGTTTCAATAAAGTAATTTGGATCGAAACCTGTCATATATCCCGGAGCTAGGAAAAAAGATTTTAACGATTTCACTTGACCGTACTAGTATACTAACGCTGACATTCAGTCGTTACAGGGGGTTGGTTTTAAATAAATAATTTTAATATAAAATAGTATTTGACTAACAATATTTGGATATTTGAATAACAATGTTTTCCTGAAAAAGCTATTTTATGAGTGATAGAAATGGAACATGTTTTTAATAGTTTATGGAAAATATTGGCTGGGATATTGACAAAAAATTGAAGCCTTAAAAACCATTGAACATTCAGTTTCAATTATTATTTTTAATTACAATTTACTTCTAGTATAATAAGATGGCGTCAGATAAAAAAAAATTTTTAATTTGTTCAGATTTTGTAATTGACTGGATGACGTTAGGTATTGTGGTTAATATGCAGTATCCTAAAATTAAGTAAGATCGGGCGAAGGCGGCCTACTGGAACTTCCCGAATTTCATTTGTGTTCAATTGGGTAATCGTGCCGCTTTGAATGTTTATTTTAACCCGTGTTTTAGCGCGAGCTCGAGTATTTTGTACATATATTGCAGCAAGAGAATTACTACTCTCCAATATAGCAAAGACGTCGCCAGTAAGTGTGGTTAATACAATTTGTTCTTTGATTCGTATAGATTCATAACAATTCGGTCCTTGGTACAATAAAAGTGGTTTATCCACAGGAAAAGTGTATCTTTGAAGACCAAATATCTGGTTCGGATTCTTTTTAGGAATTAGGCGAAGAAACTGAAGCTGGTCAAGTCCATATGCGGTTCCGTTAGAAGAAGCAAGCTCGGTAGGAAGAGCCATGCACCTAGAGGAAGAACTGGACGTGGAACCACGTGTTGGCTCAGCAGGAAGAGACCTGTCAGAATAAGGATAGAGGCTTTATTAAATAAGCAGAAGGGTTTCTAAATTTTTATAAGGTTTCATATGAGCTTTCATTGAAAGCAATTCATCGAAGATTCAATTTTCAGTGACAAACGCCATGCAAATATTTGTTGTTTAAGTTACTTTCGAAATATGGTTTACAAGCGGAAAACACAAAAAACCCAGGAAGTATATGAAATTCGAGTACATTTTTAGAAAATTAGACAAATTGAAAGGCTTCAGAATCAATAGAGAAAATACCAAACAAAATTTTTTTAATCTATTTCATTGAGCAGAATTGAATTATTTTTAAAGAATTAAAAAAATTAGAGTGAATTGCGGAAAATTCAAGAGACTTTGTTGCAACTTATGAAAATGTGTCATTTTCTTATTTCAAATTACTGACTCTAAAGAAATTATTTCATTCTGGTTATTTCAGCTACAAAATTAAAAAAGAAATGTGTGTTAACGATAACTCTTTTTTCAACTCACCCATGACTGCCGTTTAGATTCACTACTCTATAACCATGTAAGAATTGTAAACGTGGGCCTACTGGAGTTTCTTTGATTTCATCTGTGGTCAATGGGGTAACCTTGCCGCTTATCATGTTGATCTTTGCTCGTCCTTTACATCTAATGCGAGCATTATATTTATATATTCCAATGAAACTATTAGTACTGTCCAAGATTGCAAAGATGTCACCATCGAATGTTGACAAGACAATTTGTTTTTCAGCCGGAATCGGCCGGAAAGCTCTCCGTGTTACCATTAGTTCAAGTGATGTATTTACAGGAAAAGTGTATCTTCGAAGTTCGAATTGTCGATGCGGATTCTTATAGGGTATAAGCCGAATGAATTGAATTTGATCAAGTCCATAGCCAAGTACAGTAGAAAAAGAAGGAGACCGAGACCTTGAAGGAAGAGGAGGTTCGGCAGAAGAAGTAGAGGTTATTAGAAAATTATGTCTGGCTGGTGAATTTTGTCTATCACCAGCAGAAGAAGATGACTCGCCACGAGGAACATAAGGAATTGGAGCACCATTTGGCAAACAATCAAACTGTATACTTAAGTCTGTAACAAGGAACAGACGATTACATTTTTAAGAACGAATAATAATAATAATAATCCACAAAAACACACAATAAATATCTGTCCACGTCCGGAATTTTGACCTGAGTTAACGGCGCGTGTGGCGATAATTAATCGATACTCCTTGAATTTTCTGCATTCATTGGCGACTTTACCCGTTTTTAATCTTTCTATTAGTATAATGCCTCTCGTAATAATAAAGATAGTTAGTATCACAAAATGTTTACTAATAATAAAACTACACGAATATCAACAAAAGCATTGCCTACCACTGAGAATGGAAGACAGAAGAAATTTAAAACCACGATGAACACGTTAACACTTGCGTACAACAATCAGCGTGATAATGTTTACGGTTTAATAAAATTGCTCGAGGAAATGAACGCAAAGACTTCTGAATTTGATAATAGTAGTATGAAAAAAATAATTGATATCTGTGACGACTTTGGGTTCAACCTCGCTTAAACTGTTTTGCACTAACTGCTTCTATAAAAGATGACACAATGTGATTAAATATGCAGAGGAGACACTCAAATCTTATTTATATTAAAAGTAAGCCAAGGTTTCGATGCTGAGTGTCGCGATGCAAAAAAGGGTTGTGCAATGCATTAATAATTTGCCGACAAAATAAATTTTCAGAGGAATAAAAAGTAGTATATCTCAAAGAGAAAATATTAATTATAATAAAAATTCAAGATTAAAAAAATATATATTAAAACTAAAATTATCATTGAAGCAAACTGTAAAATGTATATACAATTTTGAAAAGTATTTAAGGAATTTCGACCCAAAATTCACAAACAAGCTCGCATTGATGTAAATAATGAACATAAATATTTAAGGTTATGGAAACGGAAAAATCCCTAAAGAATGGGGTAGTTAAACAACTACTATGATTTTTTTAAAGGGTGACTCTGAGCACCCCGATAATTAAAGGCTCATCGCCCTTATTAATTGCATCGCGAAAAGTTTTACGAAAGTTAGTTGCGATCAATTGTTCTTATGGGAAACTGAATTAAACCTGATTTGAGAAATCCGGGTGCCATGGGGTAGGCTGGTTTTGTTGGGCACCATTTATTGTGGGGAAAGCTCCACTCTTTAGGTCGTAGCACTAACATAATTAATATTCTAAAGCACTTTTATGCTTTTGCGAGAATTGTTGTTAAGACTGGCAAGGGATCAACCAAATTTGTCACATTCACGCAGGGTCATGCGAATTTTTTCTTTTTATTTCCTATTTAAAAGATTATTTTATTCAAAAGTTTTTCGAGGTCTTTGCATAAATAATTGATTATAAGTATTGTTGCTTGGTTTTGCCCATGATTATGTTCTTTTTTCGAATACCCTGATTAAGATACTAAGGAAACTGGAAGCACTTAATTCTTACTGCATGGAAAATAATCTCATTGCAAACATGGAAAAAAATAAAGTTGTGATTTTTTTCGAAATCAACGATTTCATCTCCTATGAAATTTAAATCTATTAAATCCGGTATGTCCATTATAGTGGTGGTTAAACAATGAACATATTTAGGTACCCCACTTGCTATTTCATGCTTCTTTTCACTGACCTAGATTAGATTATTTCAGAGCCTCTCTGTAAGTACGCTACTGTATGTTTTGCAAGTTTTTATTCTAAAACATTGGAAGTTATGGGAAGAGAGTAGAGCTCTATTTTTTCAGAAACTGTAATCCCTGCCTAACAATACACGAAACGACGAGCTAAAATTAGAAATTGGATCTTCGCATTGATCTTATACGGTCTTAAAAATATTTTATCTGGGTTAATTACAATTTTGATAATTAATGATTCGAGATACCCGATATTGTTTTTCGATAGGCTGACGTCACTTGGGGTCAAAGATCCCTACAACAAATTTAACTGCTATTTCCAGATCCGGGTTTTTTTGATATAGGAGCTTTGGTGATTAGATCGAATATCCTGATATTAAACCCTATAAGTTCTGACCGAGAGATAATTCTTGGCAATTATAAGTCCTATCTTGAGTACCATGATGGCGAGCGTCTCGCCCTATCTAAGAGCCGGCATAATCATATTTACACATACAAATGCCTCTGTTTTATAAAAGAAACTTTACACAACTCAGATTATGAAATGCATAGAGATGATGAACTCTGATTCACCGTGAAAAGCATTTTTTTAATCTGTAATAAAGATGTAGGCTTTGCTTTCTCGATAATGAGAGCATGTATCATATTTTATATGATTGCCCGGCCTGTCTGCACTGGTTTTAGTCTAAATTTCCTAGGAAGCTTATAGATGTTTATCGCTCCAAAAATGGTTAGCTGTATTGTATTCCGTTAATGCTTTTACTGCTGAAAAAGTTGTTAACTTAATTATGGAGATTATCCGAGAGCGTTCAAGATCATTATACAGCTCACAATAATTCTCATAATAATAGTAATGCTTTTTTTTATTTATTTTGACATCAATAAAAAAAACTGTGATCATCTAGCCGTCGAAATTTAAAAAAATCAAAATTCTTTTTGTTTTCATTTAGGAACTTTATATACTTATTTTTCAAAGACCGATTCGGAAAACAAATTAATATGCTCTTCAATTTTCGTAATTTAAGCTTCGTTGTAAGTTATAAATACGATTTCGGAATCACGATTTAGCTAGAAAAAAAGCCTTGTGCTTCGATGTTGCCATTACAAAAATAAATTGTACCATTTACGATCTTGAATTTTTAAATTTGGGACAGTAATATTTAGGTATATATCCTTAAAATTTGCATTTTTCAAACTTGGATGATAAAACCTAATATTGCGATTTTACTACTCAATGTCTACTGAATTCTGCACAAATCCCAAACAAAAATAAAATCGAAATATATGTTCATTTGATCAAATTTCCGATATTGTGGTAAAAATCTTGAGCTGACGAGAATTGATAGAATTTCAATACGGAGGTGATATTTGTGTGATATTTTCTATTTATATTTTTCTATTAAGAATGCACGAGTATGCTCTTCTCTCTTTTTTCTTTTACCATAGGTCGTATTAAGGTTTTAGAAATCAAAATAAATAAGACAACGTGAATTTCAATTTGCAGAAAAGTCAACAAAGTTTTTTAAATTATAGATATAGTATAGTATTTTACCTACCAATAGAATTGAGTGTCACTGTCAAGATAAATGCCAGAGTATAAACGATCATCATTTCTTGCAGTTAGAAGAAAAATTGATTTATACCTAAAAAAAGAATATTGTTAACAGTGTATTTGATAATTACTCTGGTGTGTTGCAACAGAATATCAGCTCGTCCTTCTAAGATATTTATGTTTATATTTCACAAATCTGGCGTTAAGATGGAAATTTTAATTTAACAGAGAAATACCAATTTTCTTCATGGAATTTTATAAATTTCGTGTTATTATCTAAAATCATCAACACCTAAATTAAAGACGAAAAAGAAGAATAAAAATATTACTTGACATTCATTTATTTTTGAAGATAATAATGTAATTCTAGAAACAAATTAAAAACCTGTTTCCAGTGCGACAGTGGTTCAGGGATGTATTTTCGCGGATCAGTTTAACTGCTGGTACCAATTCTGAAGCGTTTTTTGTCGTTGATCACGTAAAATACAATTGCTAACTCTAAGAAATTCGTTCTAAATAAGATAACACTAGGAGCCACTTTGAAACATAAACAATCCAAGGTTCTTTTTATATTAAAATAAAATTTTTTTAAATTTAACAATTTCTAATTTATCAATGATGTATAAAAATTTCTTAAAGATACGAACCATATGTGACTGACGACTTGACAACTACAGCTATATAATATATATCGTGATATGACTAACATCGGTTGCAATGAAAGCGCCTATCAGACAAGATTTATCTTCTGCCGATCAGCAAATAAAGTTTTGTGAACATTATTGTAGATGAATCATTAATATTATCGCCAAACGTTGAGGAAAGATGCAAGCCTTGGTAACCATAATACATTGTGTTTTTCTATTATTTATAATTATTAGTGTGTCACGGTAAAATTTACCTGTACCTTTTTGATTGACACAACATAACCTCACTTTAAGTGTATAATATAATTAACTTTCCGAAATTTGAGACACTGAAAGATCTCTAATCTACAAAAGAATGCGAAATGACTAAGAAAACGATTCTTCACTTGAGAAATGTTAATATACAGGCCTTTATAACTTACCGTTATATTTCTTACTTTCTTTCTGAGTGAAGAAAGTCATTAAGAGGAGAAATTCTACTCAAAACCACTTGGCTAATTCAATTAATAAAGTTTTCTATTGTTTTTCCGTCATAAATACCGTTTCCTTTTCCAGAAAAATGGTAGTCGTCGATGATCTGGGAAGCTATGAGTTGCGGAGGACGCTGAGCCACGTAATGCGGCGCTCTGATTGGCTTGAAAGAAATCGAAACAACAAGCGAACCCGCGAATTATCGTTAGACTAAAGTAAGAATAGAAGTTGATAAAATTTTCAGTATTCCTAAGCGTAGGATTTAATGGAAAATCTTGTTTGGATAATGTTTGAAAATGCTGCCATAAGGAAATTTCTACAGAATAGTAAACGAGTGAATCTGCTAATAGACTTTAATTTTGGAAACTCATTTGGTATAATATCAAGTGCTTTTCCGTTAAGCTATCAGAGATATCGAAAGAAGAATCTTATTTCAGAAATATCCGCTATCTCAAGCCAGGTGGTACATTTATGATACGAGTATTCTAAAGGAATCTGTATTGTCATCAGAGATAGTTACCACAAATCAGTTGAGATTTCATTCCATACTCCATGACAATCACAATTAAGAGTATCGATAAAGTTAGCTCTACCATAACAGAAAATACTTACCTTATGTCGATTCAGACTCGATTGAAAATAAATTTTTTTTAAATTATGTCATCGGTTGATCACTATTGGTCAATTTTTTTATTAATAGTGATCGGGATTTTAATAGATAAGCTGTGACTATCTCTAAGGATAATACAAGTTACTCATATCGTAAATGCAACACCTGGCTTGAGATAGCGTGTATTGCTGAGAAAAATATTCTTCTGTCTTATCGCCTTTATTTCTTATTCTTTTCGCTTAAGTTATTATTGCTTATTATTGCTAAAAACTATTTTCTTAATGCCTAAAATCATAAGCAAAGAATTAAAAAAAGAATGAATAAAAATAATATTTAACATGAACTATTTCATTATTAGTAACGCTTAGGTTTCTGTTCCAAACATTGTTACAATAATAAATGAAGATTTTGCTGTTAGTTTTATAAATAAAGTTAAAGATTGTCATTTTAGACTTGAAAGTGCACCTAGAACGTCTATAAGTTCCCTAAATGAAGCTTCCTAAGTTTTTCTATGATTATTATGATTATGATTTTTGTTCACCCGAGTTTAATAACAATAGCAGTACTGGTTTTATACTTCCCTATGTCGTCGTCTCAAAATTCGAGATAAGTAGTCAATTATTTTCATAAATTTGGCTGTTCCTATTCTCCAATGAATATGATAAAAGAATTAAACCAGTGAACACTTTCTCACTGAAAGAAATAATTTTTTCTCCTGAATCAAGTGTTAGCCACGTAAATAGTCATATTTCTCTAAGAAAATATTTCAGAAACTCTCAATTATTATTATTTAGTAACAAAAATGACCTAACCAATCGAAAAGTGGTACTGTTCCTTGGAAAAAAATGATTTTCTCTATGAAATCTTGTTTCAAATCAATGAGCTTAAATGCTTTTATAAAAATTTAAAGCAATCATTAAATTTAATTAGAATTATTGAATATATATTCAAATATACTTTCAAATTTTTTTATTTCATACATCATATTTGTTTTCACTGATAGAAAATACAACGATAATGGCTCAAAGAGCTTTTTTAGCAATGTACTTCATGTGAGTAACCCAGGAGAGGCACATGTCCAACAAAATCCCCAAGTACACCATTGTTCACCGAAAGACAATAAGGTGGTCGCCTACCTCTAGGAAAATGTGCTCCAAAACCACCCGAGATCTAGGGCAAACACACATCCGAGACTTCAGGAAGGAAATTGAGAGGCCCAACACACCGAGCTACGAGATTAAACTTTCAATAGCTTCCTTAAGAAGAGACAGAGCCAGCATAATACCCTCAAATCTACCAATTAAAAGCAAGTCATTTGCATACTGGCTAGCCCTCATCCCAACAGACAAATGATCACCAAGCTTACGAAAATCAAGGTTGAACAGGATAAGTGATAGGACTCCACCTTGTAGGACCTCAACACCAGACTCCCGAGAAGCGCCGTTTTCAAAGAAGAATACTCTCCTCTTAGTGATCAAAGATTATATAAAATTAATCATTCTTGCCGCAACTCGTAGGTGCTTTAAGTTATCGATCAAGAAGCTAAAAAAGAACGAATTAAATGCACCCTTAATAATGATTGCAAGAGCCTGTGTAAGTTCGCCCTCTCCCAAACCTCCCATAATCTCCGTAGTGAGCGTCGAAACACAGTCCAGGGCAGGTCCGTCTCTCCTGAACCCATACTGGAATCTCGAGATCCATTGCTCCTTTTCATCTTTACACTCCAATCTACGCTAAACAAATCTCTCAAACAATGTACACATGATAGACGTCAGGGAGATTGGACGGGACCCCTTACCCGGCAGGCTTGGGGATAAGGCTGACATGAGAGTCAACCCAAGCCTCCGGAAAAATGGATAGAGCATACATTTTGTTAAAAACTGAAAGGATGAAGCTCAAAACCTGGTCAGAGAAGTCCTTGATAAATTTGTAGGTATTTACATCTAGACCGAGGGAAGTACGAGTCTTGCAAGATTTCAGAAACGTAGGAAACTCTCCTTCCGAGAACGGGCGGTTCATAGAGTCACTCTCATCAATTTTCACAGTAGGGGGGGGGGGGCACGGCAGAAGCAATGTGAGAGGACACAAGAGCCTTCTGCAGCTCTGTGATCTGACGCGAGTTGGGATTAGTAACCATGCGCAGTGTACTTGGAGCTACAGAGAAAGGCCAACGACCACACACTTCGCCCAAATCGATTTAAACCACTTAAAGAATTGAGAGAATCACAGAACTGGCGGAAAGAACAATACTTCTGATTACGTAGGAATTTGTGGACTACATTTCTGACATACCTCGCCTCTAGTGCACCCTCCCTGGACCAAACCGTGCACGTGAACAGATAGGATACTTCCAACTGTGGACATCGAGAGCAGGAGGTAAGAATATGCTTTATTGTGATTAATTGTAGTTTATTTTTGTGGTCTGCCGAAATCATTCCAACTGGCGGCTCGGCCTGATTTTTCCCGAGGACATCAGAAGAAACGCATTGAATCTTACATGCGTTTCTTAAAGTATCCTTACTGAAAACGAGATAGAGTGCTCTGAGCTTACCAAGAGCATACCAATTTAAATTGTTCAATTTTCCAAACGTTTACCATATTCCTCTTTTTGAAAATAGCGGCATAGACACTAGCTGTAATACAATTGTCACAGCTTAGTTATCTAAACCTACCAAGAGTCCTACACAACACCTTCAATTCCCGAGCAACTCAATCCAATCTAAGTAACCATCATCCGGAACTACCTGTTTGTCATTGGGAACATCACCGAGTTCAAACAGGCATCCTTCCTAAATTCACGCCTCAACGCAACCTTCTCACAGAAACGATTAGAATATAAGACTCCTCGAATTTTAAAAAGGCCACCATTTAGTTATAGAGATACCTATAACAAGTCGATAAATCCAGTACGTGCGATTCTTTTCAATCAGCATGGTAGCTTAATCAACACTGAATTTCAAGATTCGATAGTTATGGGTCTTCTGAGAGGATACAACCTAGAACTCTATGACGAATTTAATCGTAGAGGATCGCACCAAGTTTAATTAAGTCTCCCTTTCTTTGAAGATCTAGTGGAGAATCCCTTGCACATTCAACCAGACGCTAAAGCTACTGGTCTGGGCATAGTGGTCACTCAGGTCGAGGTTTCAAGCGAAACTATACTGTTATAGAAAGAGAGTGCACCGCAGCCATTTTCGGGCTTCCGAAATCCCGAGAATACCTGAAGAGTTTCCATTTTAAGGTAATTACTGACCACAGTAGTTCGAAAAGGTTATGTAACATGGAAAGTCCTATCGACAGACTCAGAAGGTGGTCCTACAACTTCTCGAGTACGACTTCGGGATCATTCATCGTAAGGGATTCTGACATTGCGTACCGCATGCAGTGTTTAGGATTTGCTAGGATGACTTGATAATGTAGTTATCATGGATATTTTCATATTGAAAAGAAAAAGACGGTAAGTCAGCGCGTTTTTGAGCAGCCAAAGAAGTGTTATCCATGTACTTTAGAGGCCCATTTCCCTGCAGCATTTCCAGTTCTTAATACATACTTGTCTTCCAAGACCTCTTCATCAAATGGGTAGACGTACTTCGATTATGACACCTAATAGCCCTACGACTAAGATAGCTTTTGATGGTTTCTTTTTATCGCGTAGGGATACTTCGGAAGTAATATACACTTACGCTGGTACCGAGTATGCCAATAAGCTCTTGGAACCAACGTGTAAGACTACTGAAGTTATTCACACCCCTAATTCGATTCGTTTGAACCATTTTAGTTTGTATTCATAGTCGTTCTCCTTGTAAGAGCGCTTCGATTAACTTTTTTTTATCCATTTGCTTGAAAACTTGTTCAAAAACATGCCTGCGAAAAGCGAACTAAGCGTTACATAATTGAGAATCTTAAATCAAGATTCGGTGAAATCGAGTTTATGAAGTTAGTAATCGACAATCTATCTGAATCCAGATGATGTTAATCCAGTGATGTCAATCATATTTCTTTCAAGATTGCAGGCCCCAGCTTTAACTTTACTTACTCTGGAAATCAGATTTAGAAATTTCTGCCTTACCACGCTAACTGTTGATTGAATACGTGCTAACTTTGTATTTCTCGGGCACTGGTGGGCGGCACACTATGCCGCTTTCCGATCAAAATTATGATTATTCTCTAAAGTGTCAAAGTACCACTAAAATGCGCTTAGATATCTTTCAAGCAACTAAGCATAATATTTGACGTATTCCTTCCTGCTTACATTATGCTCTTATCAGTCGGCAATGATCTCGTGAAAAGACAAAGTGCGCGCTCTCGGCACTCCTTACATTTTTTTCAAATAACTTACAGTTCCTGAATTTATTGAGTTATCTTATCTATAAGTTTACTATTTATTATTCCCTACTTGATAAAGACTGTAGCTGACCATTTTTGGAAAAAAATCTATCTATTTAACAACAAAAACAAAAGAAACGTTTCCGCCTTTTCCATAGAGGTTATTTGAACCCTGAATCAGGTGATATATTCATTTTTGTGCAAAACTTCAAATAAAAATTCCTATTATGGAAAAAGTTGTCGATTCCGTGTGGGCGGAAATACACACCATCCGCTGGCGATCTACTTTACCTTGCACGCGTCAGTGCCAGGGTTTTAACTTGACGTTGCACATTGTACAATTTACCCCTGACCTCCACTCATACTTTGCTTGATCATATCACGTTATTTCTCTGAATTTTTGTTATTATCATCATTTGACGGAAATCCAGAGTTAGGTTCTATTTTGTAAAGTTATGTTAAATAAGTTAACATCAGGCAAGGGTTGATCTTTCGTAGTTGTCGACATGTTTTTGAAGGGAAAATTTGCATCACTGGCATTATTTTGAAATTTATTTGCCTCAATGCATGATTTTTCGTCATTTTTTGAGGTTATGGCTCAAGCATGACGTGATGGGTGATTTTTGATACCGAATTTTAATTCAGCGCCCCAAAATCCATATGAATACGTATGCCTTGTTACCATATCCGCACACTTTTTTTGTGTGGATGTGTTATGCATACTTCTAGCTTAGAATCACTTAACACGATTTGTAGGTTAGTTTTAATTACTTCGAATGGAGATATTTTTAGCTTTAGATTTCTAAGTTCTTTAAACGTGAAAAATGTTTGCGAACCAAGGAAAAATCGCAATTTTTCTGCGAATAAAACGAACACCCTGTTTGAACAAAAAATAATTGTTTACTTAAACCTTAATGCAGCTTAACACATTGAATTTAAAATGAGTTAAATTCAAAATATATTTCGAAAAGATATTTAATCTTTTAATTTGAATAATGGATGGAATTTTTTACAATTATTGTTTAAAATTAAGCAACTTATATTTATAGTTTCTTTTCTTATAAAACTGCGAGATTACTAATTGGAGTCATATATTAAGCTTGAAAAATTTGAAAATTTACTCCGAAATATTAAACATTCTTCAGTGGTATGTACAATGAATATTTGATGTTTAAGTTTTAGTATTTAATGAGATAAGGTTAATAAGAACTTATGGTTTAGAAAATTGTTTTATAATAAATTTTGTTTTAATAAATACAGTAAGAAAATCGACAAAATCCAGGAGTCGAAATTAAAATTATAGGAAATTTCAAAATTTGCCATTTGCTGTATGATGCCGAATTGTATGAAATTTTCCATTTTTGTTGTCGTACTTCTAGGGACGACTGAAAAATCCGAAAAATAACATTCTTAACAATGTGTAATTCCGGCATGATGAAACAGAACGTCAGAACCTTAATTTGCAAAATAATCAATTTAAACGACCCAAAGCACATATAGCCCCAATCTATCATCAAAAATTATAGAGCAATCATAATTCTCCATTAAAATTCTACTAACCACAATTTCAAAGCATTTAATTTATTTAATAAGCCGACAGTCTTTCGACCAATTATAGGGACTAATAGCAATACTCGTATATAGAGTTTGCTAATCACAGCCAACAGTTACGTTATCATAATATTGTATTATACTACTTCGAATTCCACATAATTTTTTAAAATTTATTTTTATTTAGTCATATGAAGACGGAGGATGCACACTCCGATATCCTTATAATTTTAATTTTTAACGACTTAAAATGTTGTGAATTTATATATAAGTTTCTGCGAAATTACCTATGGTATTGTAATTTTACTATTCTATTAATTACTATCACGATTTAATGTTTTATAATACGCTTCTATTGGTTCAAACATTTTTTGTGAGATAATCCTATCAGGTAATAAGTCTGAATCCTAAACGCAAGAGGATTATAAACAGTTCTGATTCAAAATCAGAACCGAATTAAAATTCGGTAATATCGCTGATATAAGAAATTAACTCTGAAAGTTTGGAGATTCTTTAGCTAGGGGGCTGCGATCTCACCACAGGGATGCTAGTTTCTTGAGACTTTGCAACCTAGAAAAATAAGTATAAGTGTGTGTACATCATTCTGGACCCATAATAATTTTCCTTAAGAACTTTTTACTAAGTAAAAAAACGGCAATTATTTTTATTTATTTCTGGAAAAGACTAGCTAGGATATTAACAAATATTTAAAGGCTTGTAAACCATAATACATTTAGTTTCGATTATTTGTTATTACAAGTTACTCGTGATATTTTGAGTTTGCTTTGGATTACACATTTTTTTAGTTAAAAATTTTTTCTAATTAAATAGATAATGTGGAGAATTATGTTTAACATCCTGTATTTTACAATTGAGCAAGATCGGCCGAAGGCGGCCTACTGGAACTTGACACATTTCATTTCTGGTCAATTGGGTAATCGTTTCGTTTTGCATGTTTATTTTCACTCGCACTTTAATCCCATTGTGAGCATTACATGAATGTATTCCAGCAAGACTACAATCAAATATTGCAAACACATCGCCGGAAAGTGATGTTAATACAATGAGTGTTTGGATTTGCATAGGTACATAGCGATTCGATCCTGGGCAAAAATTTGGTTTATCCACAGGAAAAGTGTAGTTTTGAAAACCAAACAGCTGGTCCTGATGCTTGTTGGGAATAAGCCGATCGATTGGTCTTATATGAAACTTAATTAAAACTAATCCACAAATCACAGTTGGGCATCAGAAAGGAAAGGAACTGCCTAGATAACTTTTTCATACTAACTTCCAACATCCAAATACATCTGAGAAATCAGGGAGCAATCTTGCATGCATCTTTCGTCGACTTTGAAGGGGCTTTCCATCCATTTCGCACCATTTAATCAACGAATTTATCTGCTAAGAAATTTAAATCTTTTAAAATCGGCGAGACCCGTATTGTGGTAGTTAAGCAATATACTTATTTCGCTACTCCTCTTGCTGTTTCATGTTCATTTTCACCGACAGCATGGAAGTCGGTTATGGCTGCGAATACAGCCGTGGGCAAAATTATTCCAGTGCCTTTTTGTAAGTACGCGACTGTATGTCTTGTAGGTTTTGAGCTTAGATCATTTAGAAGTTATTAAGAAAAAGTAGAGTGATCTTCTTTAAAAACGCTTATCCCTGCCCCACAACACACCAAACAACGATGTGAGATTTAAAACTTGATCTTTGCATTTATCTCACACTGTCTTGAAGATATTTTATTTTGGTTGTTAAAAATTTCGACAGTTGATAATTCACGGTGCCCGAAATTGTGTTTAGATAGGCTGAGCTCACTGGTAGTGAAAGATCCTTACCACAAATTTAACCGGTTTTTCCAGATCCGCGTTTTATTTGATGAAGGTGGTTTGGTGGATCGACGGGATATCCTAACAGTAAACTGCATATGTTTGGACCTATATTATGAAATCTAATACATATTAATTTAAAGAATTATTAAGATAACAACTTATTACACGCTATAATTTTACTATAAAAAAGCCTTAGACTTTTAGTCCCCTGCGAAAATTAGATTATACCGTTAACGACCTCAAGCCGTATCACAGATCCGGATATTAAGAAAAATAAGGAGCCATGAATTTTTGTTTGTGAAAAGCTTAGCAATGTTTCTTAAATTATAGACATAGTATAGTATTTAACTTATCAAAAGAATTGAATGTCACCATCAAGATAAAGGCCAGAGTGTAAGCGACCCTCATTCCTTGTAATAAGAGGGAAAACTGATTTATATCTTGATGAAAAATATGGCTAACGGTTTACGCAATTCATACTCAACTGTTACATCAGAATATTAGCTTTTCCTTCTAAGATATTCATGTTTAACTTCATAAATCCAGCGCTACGATACACATTCTAAGTTTAATGAAAAGTTTGACAAAATGTTCAATTCTCACCACTGTATTTTATCGCATTTCTTTTTTGTTTTTATGGCTGAAACGCGACTACTCAAATAAATATCTAGATGATTATTCTATTGAGGAAGGAGTGTACAAATTTGCCCCATGGAAATTTTTAAACCTGTTTTTGGTATCTAAAGTAATAAAATTTAATATAAAGACGAACACGAAGAACAAAAATATTATTCGACATTTATATATTTATTTTCATGAATAGCAAAGAAATTCTAGAAATAAAATTAAGAGCATTTTCGCAGTGCCACAGTGGTTCAGGGATCCATTTTCGTAGACTAATTTAGCAGCTGGTCCTATTTCTAAAGCGTTTTATTTTTTTGTTGATTACTAAATATAAAATTACAAATCTGGAATATTCTTGCTAAAGTGAGAACATACTAGTAGCTACCATGAAATATTGTTAAGTAGAATAAAAATGAGCCTGATGGAAAAAAAATTCTCGCGCGTACTTATTAAATTGTTGAATTTTTTATAATACAAGATAAAAATTATTGCTAATTTTTAAAAGATCTTTGAGATCAAAATAAAACGAAAAAACGTTCTTTATTTAATGAAAAATTTTTTACTTTTAATGTAAAATTCTTTCATCTCTGAGGGTTTCATTTGAGAATTCTTAATATAAAACAGATACTTACTGTTTTTGGTACTTAGAAAATTTTAAATTAATAACGTTTTAATCTAAACAATTGTGTTTTCTTCACGTCAGAAAATGTGAAGTCATTAAAAATTTCTAAATTATCAAAGATATATACTATACAAGTTTCTTAAATATACCAACCATATGTGATTTAAGATTTAAAAACTAAGACTGATTAAAATACATGAAGATTTGACTAACGATTTTTATATCGCAAGCGCTTATCAGACGAGACTTATCTTCTACCAATAAGCAAATAAAACTTTGTTAAAGTTTGTGTAGACAATCAAGATTCAGAGATACGTAAAAAATTTGACATCCCTAAAAATATGAATATCACAAATATAATAATTTTCCTAAACATACTTTACTAACTAGAATTAATCGTTAAATCAATTATGAATAACATTAATTTATTATCAGAAACAGTAATTAAATTTATAATTTAAACTTCCGTATCATTCCTGGTATAATAAATCAACCTCTTAACTTGAAAGGTTGATTTAGTGTGGATTTCACATCTGATAGATGTAAGACACTTTCTTAGGACATTTTTTCATAGAAAAATTATTGTAGACATATTATTGATATTATCGACAGGTACTGGTGAAAGAATGAAGCATTGGGAGCCGTGATACATTGGGTTTTATTGTTATTTGTAGCTACAGGTGTGACAGGGTAAAACTTCCCTGTTACTTATTGATTGAGACAACATATCGTCTTCCACCGGTATGGGAAAAATATAAAACATTTACCCTCTCCACTCAGAATTCCGAAGCGAGTCATATCGTCCGGGTCCACTTTCAGCAACCAACAACTAAGAACAATCAGTGATCCCAAATTTGGCATGTTGTGCTACTGCGCTTGTCTGGTGCAGCGGCCTCATTAGGAGATATTGGCGCGAGATTCTAATCGGGCATAATTAACGATTACTAAGTTAAAATAGATAACTTGCATAAATTGCACACAAATATCAGCAAAAACTTAATTAGTGATTTAAGGCGAGAGAAATAATAATACAAAAACTTTGATTAATGAAACATAAATTCAGCTTTTGAATTTGAAGAAAAATGGCAGAGGCCGCGCGGATCCGGTGAAACCAATATTAAAGTGAATTTCTAACCACTTCTTTTTTCTACTTATGGGCTCTGAGTCGAGAAAGTATTGAAAAGAAGGTATTCTACTCAGAACTACTAGGCTAATTTTATTAACAAAGTTTTCTTCTGTTTTGCCCCCTGAAATACCGTCACCCCTTTCCAGCTAGTCAGAGGTATCCTGCGATATCCTGAATCGATAATCTGCAAAATAAGGAAAATTAGAATCGCCAATAATTAAAACCTGAACGTCATATAGATCAATTACCTCCATAGTAGTGTCTAGAAATAAGGAATGTCGCAGGATCACAAACTTATCTTCAGAGTAATATGCCTGCAAATAAAACTCGATGTTTTGGCATAAGACCAAATAATAATAATGCTAAAAGAATTATTGTAGCCATTTCCTCTGAACACAGTTTGAGCTTGACGGGC
This sequence comes from Belonocnema kinseyi, assembly GCF_010883055.1. Taxonomy (NCBI): domain Eukaryota; kingdom Metazoa; phylum Arthropoda; class Insecta; order Hymenoptera; family Cynipidae; genus Belonocnema; species Belonocnema kinseyi. The sequence continues at coordinate 23,771,082 of NC_046664.1, forward strand.
CTGGGATATTTTAATGCCTGCAAAAAGTGACTCAACCTTTGGATAACTAACTCCTTAAAGCAACATTCAGTATAATAGAGTTTATAAAATTAGTAATCGACGCCCTGTCTGAATTCAGATTGAAATTCGACTCTGAATTTAGTGTTTCTTTAAATCCAACTACCATGATGTTATTGTTAGTTTTACTGTCTCTTTCATTTTAAAGCTACTAGATTCCAATAATTCATACTTTATGTGTATCATCTTGTTTCGAAGATTGGATGTCCCAGCTGCAACTTCAGTAACTCTGGCATCTTAATCTGGGACTTGCTCCCTAACTAAATAAAGTATTGGTTAAAGTTGAACGAAGTAAATATCTATTTCATTAACTGGAACTTGCACATTGTCAGTTTTACCCATGTCGAAATATACTTTGGAATTAAGGACATCTCCACTCATATGCTGCTAGATAATATCACGTAATTTCTCTTTATCTGCACGTCCTCCTCCTCTCTCTATCCACGAACTTCTTATAATCCATTTTGAAGCCCCGTTATAATTCTACTACTAGTCCTTCCTTTCTTCTACACTCTGACCGTCTCTTGGAACCACCACCTATACCCCCTTGAGAGCGTTAGCTCTATTATATCCCGGCCCTTTGTCACTACTCACGTGTCTACTAGCCTCACAACATATAATTCCTGGATATACTTCCAGAAATCCTCATCCTTCTTCTTAACCACAGCTACGTTCCAGAACATCAACTTCACTAATCCTTCACCTAGCTTTACTCTCACCTTCATTCTTACTAGGTAAAATGTTACCCTACACTTCCTTCAATAACTCTTTCTGCCGCTTCAACATCCACATTTTCTCACCTACTTTTATTTTCCCATATCCTATCTTCGCCGCTTACCTTGTACTTTTCATCCAAAATATTATCGTACAAACTCTATCAAATTTGATATGCAAGAAGAGCATTTTGTATGAAAGAATAAGATTCTTTTAGAAATTTAATTAGAAATGTATGAGATTTCTTGTAAGATAGAATGAGTCAAAAAATTTTAAGATTGCAGAATCTAGGATTTGATGCACGTCATGTGCCCGTAGATTTTAGTAAAATTTTAGTGACAAACTATTGACATGAAAATATAAAATATTTTCTTGGATAGCATTCCATAGAAATTTCCGTAAAATTTAAGATAGGATTTTATATGAGTTCTACATGGAAATTGTGATGATAGATGAATAGAACTCGATCAAATTTTTTTTCTATATTTTATTTAACAGAAACAATGACCTGTTCGGAACAGTGATCCCAGATCTGAAACGAGATGCGGTCCAATACTATGACAGAGCTATGTCCGTGTGAATATAGTAGGAGACGCTGTAAATGACTGAGTTGCGCGCG
>NC_046664.1:23772571-23792554 GCF_010883055.1 Belonocnema kinseyi
GTTTAAATGAAATATTTCTGAATTAAAAATTGTTTTCAAAGCAATTGTATGTATTTCTGAATTGGATCAGAGATTTTTTGAAAAAAAATATAATTCAGATCTAGGACAATCCATTATAAACAACAATTAAAAACTATACAAATTTGAACAGAGTGGTTAGAAATAAAAAGCCTTGATTGGTTAAAATTGTAATGAGCTAAATTTTAAGTTTGAACGCTACAATTTTAATTTAGAATAATATTCAAAATTAATTTAAAACTTGAAATTATTTGAAATAATTTGAAACACGATGTAGATTTTTGCAGATTTAAAAAAAAGCTTTTGAGAATTGTAAAATATTCAAAAAGAATAACAAAAATTGTTGTGATTGCTAAGAAAATTGAAAATAATTTTTTAGTTTGAAAAATTAATTTTACGTGAGTATTTGAAAAGATTTTTAAAATTTAAAAAAAGGAATCAGGACGATTTTAAGACACTTTTTTATTTTGCAGTTTTTTAATTTTAGGAAAAAAATCTAACACAATAAATCAATTTTCAACCCAAAAGTTTACTTTTCAACAAAATAAATTAATTTTCTATCAAATAATTGGTGTTTTAACTAATAAAATGTACAGGATAAAGTTTCAAACAAAAATGGAATAGTACAATTTCCAGATAAAAACTGTGCTAAAAAATTGAATTGAACAAGAAAAAAAACGAATTTTCAACAAAATTGTTATATTTTCAAGGGAAAAGGTGAATTTATGACCAAGAAGATTAATGTTCTATAAAAAAAAAAAACGATTTTCCAACTTAACCAATATAAACGATTAATTTTTAATGAATCATATAATAGTTACATTTTCAGGTAAAGATAAATAATTTTTCAAAGAAAAAATTAACCGGCAATCGTGCATCTTCGAGTTTTCAAATTCAGAAGAGGAGAAATGGGTTGCGCCCGCAACTCAGTCATTTACAGCGTCTCCTACTATATTCACACGGACATAGACCTGTCATAGTATTGGACCGCATCTCATTTCAGATCTGGGATCACTGGTTCGGAAGTCAGTAGACTATGAAATGTACCTCAAAAGTATTTCTAAAAAAAAGATAACAAATAATGAATTTCATTAACAAGATTAAAGAAAACAGTTAACTGAATAGTTAAGTCCTCCCAAAGTTAAAATTACAATTTTCAATAATTTGCTATATATCATATAAGACATTAAAAAATGTTGTTTAAAATGTTTAATACGTGAGCATCCATAAGATGCCGTAATTATTGGTACATGGAAATAATTACATGTCTTTTTTCCAAAGAAAGATATTAATAAAGGGACAAATAGAATGGTTAAGAATCCCTTAGGAAATGGAATGACACTTTTTAAAGTAAAATTAAATGAATATTACGTATTCTGTCTAAAGCTCAAGGGTGACGGCAACTTTGCAAATAACTCGTTTTAAACAGTCCCCTGCATCGGCAGGGATATTAAAGATTATAGCGCAAAATTAATTGAATTGATGATTTTCGCAACGACAATCGGTTTTCTGTGTTATAAATCAAAGCGTAAGACTTAATAAATAACGTACAATTAATAACGAGATAATCATATCCTTCCCTTACCGTGCGAGCGCACAATTCGAAGCTATTTTTCTATTATTATTTTGTTTTTTTTAACTTGACCGTTTTAAACACAAATATTGTATTTTAAAATAAATTTCGCTGGTATTTGTCTATTATAAAAACTCCTTGTGGATTCGATCCTGATTATCTTAAAGTACGAGGGTAGTTCATTAAGTCCTTAGAATGACCAACAGATGGCGCGCGAATCGCTCCAAATCATCTGTTTTCAGTCAGCACCACTCCCGACTAGATATATGGTGCAGTCACAGTCCACATCTTCTAAGTTTACGTGTTTTTATAACCAATTAAAAAAAATTGTTCGTTAAGAAAAATAGAAAAAAAACGAGTTCAGAGCGGTAATCAAACATTTTCATTTAAAGGGTTTAACTCCATATGAGATAAAAAATGAATTGGACTCAGTTCATGGCACATCTGCCCCTGCCTTAGCAACGGTTTATAACTGGGACTTATTGAACTACCCTCGTACTTAAGGAGTATTTTGAGTCGAAACCTGAGATTGAAAGACACGCATTACTTCTTGCTGATGAGATAGGAACTTGGAAGGGATTAATGTTGGACGTGAAAATGATGCCTTACACGGGACTTTAAGATTTCGGAGATGGCAAAACAGAAACTCCTCGCATAAGCCATCAAGCAAATCATGGTTTAGTTTTCATGTGTCAGGCTTTAGCAGGTGACAGTTCTGTGCTAGTATCTGTATTTGCTTCAAAAGAGCAAAGCTATAACTTCGTTGATAAAAGGTTCTGTTACGCTTCTAAGTTATTACTTAAATATTTATAGGCCCAAGGGTAGATTGTGTTGTTGTCGATGGTGCTAGTCCAAATCGAAAATTTTGGACAAAAGTTGGTTGCAGTGGAAAGCTCGACAACTTCAAGGACTGGTTTCTTCACCCAACTGTGAATGATCGAAAAGTCTTCATATTCCCCGACACTAGCCACCGCATTCAAACAGTTCGAAATAAACTGTTTAATAATGGAACACTCAAGGTTTGAAATATTTATTTTAATGAAGAAAAGAAACTTTCACTTGTATATATTTGATGTTTTAAATTGCAGAATTGTACAGAAAAATCGGCTCAGTACTTCGATGTCTTGAATGATTAGGAGAAGGGAGCCTTATTTTGCAAAAGAATTGACAGATTGTTTGATGTCTTAAATTGTTTCGAAATAGGCTTAAAACCAAAGTAGGAAGATTGGAAGGTTCATATTTTGTTTTTAATGCATAAACTTTGCTTCTCGAATATTTGTTCACTTTATTGCTAACTTTGTTTTATTATAGATCATATTAGATAGCATTGAGTCGCTTGATTTTGGGGAGAAAAGATTCCGAAGTGGATTTTTGTTAGCAGATGGCTTTTTGGCTGATTAGACAGCCCAAGGCTTGAGATTGAATTTGCATTCAGTATTGGATATGAGTGCAGATTTAAATGAAAGTTAGAATTTTGAATCCGTTTTGACGGGTACTCCTTCTACTCCTATATTCCTTCAAATTTACAAAACCCTCTCTGTGTTTGGTATATTAAAGCCTTCGAAACTAGGTAAATGCACTGCTTTTAAAGCTGATCCACCAAAGCCATTTTTTAATGTGTCAAGATTAAAAGAAATATTTAAAAGCAAAAAAAACTGCACTTGAAAATGTTAAAGTTAAATTGAGGCAGTATTCCACTTTGAAACGCTAAAAAATAAAGCTATTTTTGTGAATTTTTTCTGAGATTGTTAATAATGATATTGATAAAGGGTTTATTAGGCCTAATAAAAAAACTCTTAAAATATTTTTAAAAATTGTTTTAGTTAATTTTATGCACTTTTTATACATGAAAATGTCAGTCAATGGCAACTCCTAAAAAAATCTGTAATTCCGCATTTTTGTAAAAATCTCGAGAATGGGCGGACCAAAATGAAAAATTTTAACAGTTTTAGATTTAGTATGGCTCCAGCAACCGACTGAACTAGTATTTCTGATATAAATGCAAAAATAACAAAATAGCGGCGGAAAACCCAAATAATCTCAGAAAAAATCACTAAAATAGCTTTATGTTTAAGCGTTTCAAAGTAGAATACTGCCTGAACAAGAAGACGAAGATTTTTTCGATTTTAATGATCCAAGTTACGTTGAGTAAAACTCAGACCCAGTTTAGGAATGCTTAATCTACTATATTACAGCTAACATTTTAAAGAAATTAATCCAACCATTCAAACGTTGTCCTCTATGTCACAACGCTTGTCTTTACAACGAAAATCTTTCCAAATGTGAAGTTACTCCACTTTCAGATACTTATACCTCAAGAAAAACATTTGAATACCCATGTACTGATCACAGCTGTGACGTTCTTGTGCACGGCATCAAGAACTATTAATCGCTTAGAACAAGGCAGTTCATTAAGAAAGCAAAATTAATTTTAGTTCACAAAGTTTATTCAAATTACTCATTTGTTATTGTTTAAGGGTTAATGTCGTTAATGAACTGCTTATTTTTACCAGCATATGATATTGTTCTTATTTCAATTTTCTTTCCCATTAAGTCAATTCCTTACCCCAGTATAAAACTAGAATATCTGTTTTTTAATTTTAATCCTCCCAGCGCCATCTGCACTCCTTGCTTCACTTGAACGTACGTTTTTCTTTTATTGATGAATTTAAAAAAAAATTTAAACTACGAGGTTCAAATTATTTTACTTCTTAGGGTTTTATTTGAAAATTCTCAATATAAAATAGTATTTGACTAACAATATTTGAAAAAAAACGCCCATGGAGTAGGTCTTTAATCGTAATGTTTATTATTTTCTTTAAACTAACATTAACATAACCTAGAAAGAACCTGTCTTTAAGAGGTAAAAATTCTGCTACATCACTGGTATGAGACATCAGCTCCTAAAATTTACATGTTTGTTTGCTAGATAGTTGCAAGAGCAACTATTGAAGTCTTAGCAGCCATTAAACATTTAGTTTGAACTATTATTTCTAATTATAAGTTACTTGTATCATTACAAGATGGCGCCGCATTACAATTTTCAAATTAAAAAAAATTTTAATTGACTGGATGAGGTAGCATATTATGGTTAACATGCTCTATTTTAAAATTAAGTGAGATTGATCGAAGGCGGCCTACTGGAACTTCACCCATTTCATATCGTGTGAATTGGCTAATCGTGCCGCTTCGCATGTTTATTTTTACCCGCACTTTAGCGCGAGCTTTAGTGTTATGCATATATATTGCAGCAAGAGCATTACTATTCTCTAATATAGCGAAGACGTCGCCAGCAAGTGTTGTTAATACAATTTGTTCTTGAATTGGTATACGTTCATAACAATTCGGTCCTTGGTACAATAAAAGTCGTTTATCCCCAGGAAAAGTGTATCTTTGAAGACCAAATATTTTGTTCGGATTCTTTTTGGAAATTAGACGAAGAAACTGAAACTGGTCAAGTCCATATACAGATCCGTCAGAAGAGGGAAGCTCGGTAGGAAGAGCCATGCACCTACTTGTAGAATGAGTATTGGAGCTGGAACCAAGTGGTGGCACGGCAGGAAGAGGAGACCTGAAAGAAGAATGATAGAGGCTTCATTAAATAATCATAAAGGTTGCCGAAATTTCATAAGTTTTCCTACAAGTTTTTTTATTAAAAGGAATTTATTAAAGATTCAATTTTCAGCGACAGCAGTTATACAAATATTTGCTACAAAAATTCGACTACATTTGTAGAAAATGAGAAGGATTTAACGACTCTAGAATCAATTAAGAAAAGACCAAAAAAAAATCCATTTAATTAATCAGAATTGAATTCATATAGTTACAAAAACAAATTTGTTTTTAGAAATGCAGACTAAGGAAAGTTTAAGGTAGCAGCTAGTAGATATAAATATAATAAGAGTGTGGAAAACATGCTCAACAATGATAATTTGTATAAAAAGGTTGAAATCAGTCTTGTTTCAACAATATAAGAACAATGTAATGATATAGCTAATTGATGGGAGGAAAAAAGAGTAACAAATTAACAATCGGAAAATAAATTAAAAACACATACTGGTACTGTAGCTGAATCTTATTCTCTTTTAATAGTGAACAAACCAGATTTGAAATGGAGATTAGTTGTGTCCACAATTGTTTGTCCTACCTATTACTTAGCCAAATATATTTCTAATGTTTTAAAACCAGTTGCAGGTAATACAGAATCATTTGATAAAATAGCTGGGATATAAAGGACACTTTAAATAAAATCAAAGTTCTTTACACACATTCTTTAGTTTCATTGGACTGTTTTCAGTAACATGGTTTTCTCTTTTAATGGAAAATATTAGAAACAATTAAATGGTTATCCTATGGGTCCACTATTGCCTCCTATAGTTTCAATTTTAGTTTTAGAAGATGTGGAACAAGAGCTTAAAAAAAATTAAATGTGAAACCTATTTTATGTAAAAGGTACATGACGAATATTTTAGCTATTGTTCCTACTGAAAAAATTGTCGGGTTCATCAATTCTTTTGACAGTATGAAAATTCCGTGCACTTTTCATTTATACTTAAAAATAATAAAAAAATTAATTACTTTGATTTGAAAATTATAAAAACAACTTGAGGTAAGTTAATTACCAATAGGAAAAATGAAGATCGTTAAAAATATTCAACATAAATGTTTATTTCAGTAATCAAAACTTTCTTTAAGAATTTTTACCTACTTGAAAAGATATTGATAGAACCAAAAATTTGTCTGTAATTGTCTAATGAAGTAGAAAATGTGAGTTAACGATAACTCTCATTTTAACTCACCCAGGACTGCGGTTTATATGCTTTACTTTATAAACATGTAAGAATTGTCGACGTTGCCCTACTGGAGTTTCTTTGGTTTCATCTGTTGTCAATGGCGTAACCTTGCTGCTTATCATATTGATCTTTGCTCGTCCTTTACATCTCATGCGAGGATTGTATGTATATATTCCAATGAAACTATTAGTACTGTCCAGGATTGCAAAAACGTCTCCATCGAATGTTGATAATACAATTTGTTCTTCAGCTGACATGGGCCGAAAAACTTTCCGTGATACCATTAGTTCAAGTGATCTATTTGCAGGAAAAGCGTATATTCGAAGTTCGAATTGTCGACGCGGATTCTTATAGGAAATAAGCCGAAGAAATTCAATTTGATCAAGTCCATAGCCAAGTACAGTAGAAAAAGAAGGAGACCGGGACCTTGAAGGAAGAGGATGTTCGACAGGAGAAGAAGACGTGATTGGAAAATTATGTCTGGCTGGTGGATATTGTCTGTCAGAAGCAGATGAAGATGGCTCGCCACGAGGAACATAAGGAATCGGAGCACCATTCGGCAAACAATCAAACTGTATACTTAACTCTGTAACAAGGAACAGATAATTACATTGTTTGAAGAACGAATATTTTACCATTACTAATAATAATCTACAAAAACACACATCAAATATCCGTCCACAGCCGGGAGTTTTACCTGTGCTGCCGGCGCGTGTGGCGATGATTAATCGAAACTCCTAAAATTTTCTAAATTAATTGGCGACTTCAGCCAGTTCCCTTGTAGTCATTTAATTATTTTTTGTGATTTTGTTTATTTTTGCGAACTTCGGTACTGTGACTGATCCTCTTTTTATGATTTTTTTTCCCGCTTTGAATCTTTTTGTTGGTGTAATGTCGCAATTTACATACAATTTGCTTGTCATCTATAAACTCAGAAATCGCTTTAGTGAACATTACATATGCGAAACATTATTTGCATATGAAAAATGCAAGTATACTTTTGCAAAAGTGCAGGCAATTGTGATAGGTGACAAATTTTAGTATGTGAGCGTAGGTTTTCAGCATGTCTCTCGTAGTAATAAACACAGTTATTATTACAAAGTGTTTACTAATAGTAAGGCAACTAGATTATCAAAAAAAACATTTCCCACCACTAAGGATGAGAGATAGGAGAAATATAAGACCACAATCAACACATTAACACTTTCGCACAACAATTTGCGTGATGAGGTTCACGGTTCAATACAGTTGCTCGAGGTAATATGTACTAAGAATTCTGAATTTGGTAATAGTAAGACCGATAAAGTAATTGATATCTGTGACTACTTTGGGGACCTTGATGTCATCTTCTTATGCGAGACTTGGCTGGAAAGCGGCGAGAAAATTGGCCGCTTTGGACCCGCAGATTTCCAAAGCAGTTCATCCCCCGCTATTAGAAGTAATTGTCATAGCAGGGCTAGGAATGCTCTACTCATTACATGTAATAGTAGATCCTCTGCAATTCAGAAAACCTCGATATGGTCCAACTAAATTCTACTTAAAGTATAATCTCGTTTAAACTGTTTTGCACTCGGTCTAGCTTATATTTCCCTCTTAGATGACTTCAATGATTACCTGAAGAATCTTAATTCCGTATTATACAGGATATTAATTTAATTCCCTAAATTCCAATCATTATAGGTAGGAATTTTAACTGCAACGTATCAGATCTGAACGAATTTGATCCGGGAGCTTTTTATTGCGAGAACACTTTTTACTCAGAAAAGTTCTCTAGGTTTAAATTGATGAATTCTTAGGAGATAAAATATGTCAATTATATCGAGGTGATTGAACTGGTGCTCATAAATGACCGAACTCCGAGTGCCTCTCCTACAAATTTCACATTTATTGTTCGTCTGGCTTCCCTCTCTGACCACCTTCCTGTTGTCCTGTCTATTGCACTTTCACCTCCGCTCCCGAAATATAATTTCGAGTTTCTTGATTAAAATAAGCTATTTTCGCTAAAATAAAAGTAGGTGCGTTCGCCTCTTCGATGGAGGATCAGAGGAGACACTCTAATCTTATTTACGTTGAACGTAAGCCATGGTTTCGGTCATGAATTTCGCGAGGCGAAAAAAGAGTTGTCCGATGAATTAATATTTGCAGACTAAATTTAAGTATTTAAGATTATGGAAATGGAGAAAATCCCTAAAGAGTGGGGTAGTTAAACAACTACAATGATATTTTAAAAGGGTGGTTCTGAGCACCCCGATAATTAAGGGCCCATCGCCCTTCTGAATTGTATAGCCCAAATTTTTACGCAAGTTATTTGCGCACGATTTTTCTTATGGGAAACTGAATTAAACCTAATTCCCAAATCACAGTCGGGCTTCAGAAAGGAAAGGAGCTCTCTTAACAATTTGTTCAAGCTAATATCTGTTACCTAAATACATCTGTGAAACCCGGGTGCGATGGGGTAGGCTGCTTTTGATGATATTAAGAGGACTTTTTCATCCGTTTTGCACCATTCATGGTGGAGAAAACTCCACTCTTTGGGTCTTAGTACTAAAATAATCAATATTCTAAAGAACTTTGATGCTTCTGCGAGAACTTTTATGAAGACTGGCAAGGTATCAACCAAATTTGTCTGTGTAACGCCTGGCCATAAGAATTTTTGCTTTTTATTTTATCTTTAGAAGACAATTTTATCCAGAAAAGTTGTGGAGCTCTCTCCATAAACAATTTATTATGAGTATTGTTGCTTGGTTATGCGGATGATTATGTTCTTTTTAAAGATACCCCGTTTAAGCTACTCAGAAAACTGGAAGCACTCGATTCTTATTGCATGAAAAATAATCTCATTGCAAACATACAAAAAAGTTGTGGTTTTTTTTAAATCAAAGATTTCATCTCCTATAAAATTGAAATCTATTAAATCCGGTGTAAATCTTATCGTGGTAGTTAAACAATATAATATACTTCTTTAGGTACACCTTGTGCTGTTTCATGCTCCTTTTTACTGGCCACGATGGACCCAGTCAATACTGCGAAGACAGCCGGGGGCTCGATTCTAAGGACGTACCATTTGGTCAGTGGATATTTTTGGAAAACCTAGATTAGATTATTTCAGAGCCTTTTTATGAGTACGCTACTGTATGTTTTGTATGTTTTCATTCTAAATCATCTGGAAGTTATGGGGAGAGTTGAATTCTCTTTTCTAAGAAATTCTCAGCGCTGCCTAGCAATACACCAAACAACGAGGTAAATTAGAAGCTGGATCTTTGCACTGATCTCACACGGTCTTGAAAGTATTTTATCTGGGTTAATTACAATTTCGACGCACGCGGTGAAAAGTCCCTACAACAATTTGAACTGGTTTTCCCAGATCTGGTTTTTTTTTTGTATCAGGAGCTATGGTGCATCGATGGGATATCCTAATATTAAACTTCATCAGCTCTGACCGAGAGATAATTCTCGGGAATTATAAGTCCTATCTGGAGAACCATCATGGCGAGCGTCTCACACTGTCTAAGAGCTTAATCATTTTTTCGCATTCGGCGATGCAATCCGGCACAATCATATTTACTAATACGAATGCTATAAAAAGATGAAATTTAAAAATTACAATTGACCTTTTTGGAATGTTAAAGTCATAAAAACTAGTGCTGGACCTATCATTACTGATTGGTAAAGGAAAGACACTTATTCAGGTAGATATATAAATTTTCTTTCTAACCATCCAATTCAACATAAAATAGGCTACTGTTAAAAAATTATTTGACACTATATAAATTATCGCATGAGTCTTTTCGCAAAAATAATATTTATTTCATTAAAAATATTTTGTTTTTAAATAATTATCCTGAGAAATTTGTTCCAGTACATATTAAAGATACATTCAAAACACTTCAAGAACACAATATATCACACATCAATTTAGGAACAGTAAATTATTTTGAGTGTAAATTTTTCGTATCTATTCCTTTCCATGGTAGCTTATCTTTTAAAATAAAAAGAATTCTGAAAGACTTTGATATTGAAACAGTTTTTAAGAGTTGATTCCAAATTCAATAGTTTCATAAAATTAGGTAAAGATATTTTGGACAATTTTAATTTGACAAACGTAGTTTATAAAATTGAATGTTTGGAATGTGAAAAGTGTTATATAGGTCAAACTGGAAGATTACTGAACACTAGGATTAACGAACATCATCAGAATTTTAGACAGTGTCCAAAAAACCATAAAGTGATAGCAAAACACCAGGTTCAGACTGGTCATGAAATAGATTGGATAAATGTTCAAGTTTTACACCATAAGCCTAATACATTTAAAAGGTTGGTAACTGCAATTTTCTTTAATGAAAATGGAGGTGATGAATGCCTGAATGTAGTAACTAATGTCAAACATTATAATTCTTTATATAACATACTATTAGATTCTTTAATTTGATTTTCAATTTTTCAGACTCCTATTCTTACTAGTAAAATAAACAATTAGATGAAACTATAAATTATAATCAACTTCTATATTTTTTCCTATTGAACCTTTCACTTCGAAATTATAGGTACACTACTGATCTTGAATTTTTAAATTTGGGACAGTAGTATTTAGATATATATCCTGATAATTTGCATTTGCATTGTTCAAACTTGGATGATGAAACCCAATATTGCGATTTTACTGCCTAATGTCTAACTGAATTCTGCACAAATCCCAAACAAAAATAAAATCGAAATTTAAGTTCATTTGATCAAATTTCCGATATTGTGGTAAAAATCTTGAGCTGATGAGAATTGATAGATTTTCAATACGGAGGTGATATTTTTGTGATATTTTATATCTATATTTTTTATTATGCATGCACGAGTATGCTTTTCTCTTTATTTCTTTTACCATAAGTCGTATTACGGTTGTATAAATGAAGAGAAATAAGACAACGTGAATTTCAATTTGCGGAAAAGTCAAAAAAGTTTTTAAAATTATAGATATAGCATTGTATATTACTTACCAATAGAATTGAGTATCACCGTCAAGATAAATACCAGAGTGTAAACGACTATCATTTCTTGCAATTAGAAAAAAAATCGATTTATACCTAAAGGAAGGACTATTGTTGAGAGCGTATCTAATTATTACTCTGGTGTTGCATCAGAATATTAGCTTGTCCTTCTAAGATACTTATGTTTATATTTTAGTTCTATTTATTATATTAATTATTTATATTTTAATTTAAAAGAGAAATACTAATTTGCTTCGTGGAATTTCATAAATGTTGTTTTAATATCTGAAATCATAAATACAATTGCTAATTCTAGAAAATTCTTTCTGAATAAGATCACTAGAAGCTACCCTGAAATATAGTTACATGTATTAAAAATCGGACAGATGGGTAGAAACTTCTCGCGCATAGTTTTAAAATAGTTCAACTTTTGACACAATATTAAAATTATTGTTCACTTTCAAAAGCTTTAATTTTTATTTTTTTGTTAAATTATTACGTTACGTTATAACGTTAAGTAGTTTTCCCGAGAATGCCATCCCTTATGATTTTGTAACTTAACAGTTCTACTATTTAAGATATTATGAAAATAGTTCAAAAAAATGCTGTGACTATCATTGTAAATAACCCATGATTTTTCCTTTTATAAATTAAGGTTAAGATTAGATAATTTTAAACCTAACATTCTTCCGTTTTCAACATAAAAAACCCAAGGTTCTTTTTATATTAAAATTCCAGGGGGAAAAGCCGGATATTAGTTATAGTTTTCGATCGGCGCAGTATCACGCCATTCGTAATTCAGAATAAATACCAATACTGTCTGTTAGTACTGTTCCAACCATCGGCATAGTACTGGTTTACTACTGGCTTAGTACTGACTGTCATTACTGGTAGAATACTGACGCAGGAATTGCGCCAACGTTTAGCGTGATACTGATAATCTACTGGCGCAGTACTGATACATATTACTGGTAACATATTGACACAAGAGTTCAACCAATGGTTGGAATTATACTGGTTTACAACTGGCCCCGTACTGACCTTTATTACTGGTGTAATATCGGCACGGTTGTTCTGCCCGCGGTAGGCGTGATACTACTGGCGCATTACTGATAAGGATTATGCGTAAAATACTGAAATAAAAGTTCAACCAACGGTTGGCATCGTACTGGCGTACCACTGGCTGCGGAGTGATATGCGTTACTGGTTAAATACTGGCACCGGCGTTTCCCCAGCGATTGAAGTAGCAGTGACCACATACGAACTTCAAGTAATGAATGACAACCGAGATAAGAGTACGGCCAATGGTTGGCGTAATACTGCGTCCACTATTAGCGCAAGAGTTCAGCCAACGGTCGGAATTTTATCTGGTGTACTACTGGCTTAAGAGTGGTAAACATATCTGGTGAAATACTGGTACAAGTGTTACGCCAGCGATTGGCGTATTTTTTTGTAATTGTCACTAATTTTATTTAAAATTAGAATTCAAACAATGGTTTTTTTTTAACGAAAAATTGTATTCTTAATTCGAATTTTTAAAACAGAACAGGTACTCATGTTCCCAGGTGAAAATGTGGGCAGTACTGGCCCAGTACTGCCCACCTGTACAGGCAGCCAGTGGTTCGCCCAGTATGGCAGAACGTTGGCTGCACGACCGGGGCATGGTAAAATTTCTAAGTTTCGTCGATACAAAATTTAAATGCTCATTAAATGTTATTATCAGAACTTTTAAAATGGTCTAAAACGCGAAAAAATAAAATATTACACAAAGAAAAATTGTAATCGATTTAAATAATTTATTTTGAAATTATTTTATTGATATTTCTGTGAACAGTTAGTTTATTTTATATTCATTTGATGGTCTACGATGAAAAAAAAGATTAACGAGAAAAAAGAGTTGAAAAATGGTTGTTTTAACTTTTTTGAACTGCGTTTCTGTTTTAACTTCTGAAATTTTTGTAATTATAAATAATATTCGGACGATATGCAGTCGTATGATGATGAATGGATGGTCTTTAAAACAATTAAATAATTTTTTATCATTATTAAAATTAACGCCGGCATTTTCCTACGCCAGCGGTTTGCCAGTACTGCCCCAGTACTGACAGTTAGAACTGCGCAAATAATGACAGGACAGTACCACTAAGCATTGAAAGCAATTACTGGCATAGCACTGGTCCACTATAACCAGCCAATATTGGAACTCTGACTGGCGGTACGAGGCCAGTACTGGGCCGGTGATAAATTTTCCCTTGGGGAAAAAAATTTTTTAATTTAACAATTTCTAAATTATCAATGATATATAAAATTTTCTTAAAGATACGAACCATATGTGACTGATGATTTAACAACTACGACTAATTAAAATATATCACGATATGACTAATATAGTTTCCATAGCAAGCGCCTATCAGACAAGATTTATCTCCTGCCGATCAGCAAATAAAGGTTTGTGAACATTATTGTAGATAAATCATTAATATTATCGACAAGCATTGGCAAAAGATTCAAGCCTTGGGAATCATAATATATTGCGTTTTAATTATTATTTATCATTATTAGTATGTCACGGTCAAATTTACCTGTACCGTTTTGATTGACACAACATTACCTCACCCACCGGCACTAGTGGGATGGAATGGAAGCTTCTAATGTGTCCCCTAAGAATTTACATTTTTCTTACAGCTTCTTCTTTATTCCTTTACACCCCCTCCCCCACACTTACTTGGTGGTGGAAGGGGGACCTACAGTTTAAGGTGGGTTCCGAACCACCAAGAGCAACAGATTTAAGTAGTTAGAGAAAACCTTTTTCTTTAGAGGTACCGGTCCCACGACTTTCCGGAGATGAACAACTCCCTTGCTAGGCTATTGTTCACCGCATGGTCCGCCGAGACTCTTCCAGAGTACGAGGCGGGAATCGAACCCGCAAGCCGACAGAGTGGGTCCAAAGCCTACGTTTTAGCCCCCACGACTATCGTCCCACTTCACCGGCACTAGTGAACTCATTATTTTAATATGATGTCATTGAAATGCAGATAACTTTTTCGAGAAAATATTCGAAACGTAAAAGTAAATCCGAAATGTCATAATAGTAAAATTCTTTAGGTGTATAATGTAGTTTCTCATTTATATTCCATTCTTCTGTCGATCGATGACCTTTTAGTGTCCCGTAATGCAATGAGCTGTCCAAAATTTGAGATGAGAGTACCCGATATGACACACTAACCTCAAATTTTGGATGTTTTATTGCATGAAACTGAAAGATCTCTAATCTTTATAACTTACCATTGCGTTTATAAATCTTTCTCCAAAAAACAGTGTGCATTTGCAGTGCAGAGCCATGCAGGTACCAAGGATGGTGTAACGTTCTGAGTGAAGAAAGTCATAAAGAGAAGGAATTCTGCTCAAAACCACTGGGGTAATTTCATTAATAAAGTTTTCTTATGTTTTTCCGCCAGAAATTCAGTGCCGTGAATTCGCTGTTTATTTTTTTGTTACACTCCGAAAGGTTTGAATTCCGGGCAGTGTCGGGAAATACTCATTTAAATTTTTTCTTCAATTACAGTTTATGAATTATGCGGAATTAATTTAAACTGATTAGGTGTCAAAAATTTTCGGCAGTCAGCGAAACAGCAATTTTTTTGGTGTGAAACGGGCGGGAAAATCTCTTTACAAATTTTTCTCATAATATTTTAAGATAATTTAGGTTCACAATCATTTTTTTTAGTTTTATATTCTTTTTCATTGATTGGATGACGTAGAGGATTGTGGTTCGGATTATGAACACTCAAATAATTTAAGATTGAGAGATGGCGATTTACTGGAGTGCCCTTTAATTTATCTGGGGTCAATGGAAATCAACTCCTAAATTATAGAGAGACACGTTCTGAAAAGGAACTTTTTTTTTCTGGAGAAGACTTGTTGGGATAATGTTCAACAATTAGAGCCTTCGAACCCATAATAAATTCAGTTTTTATTATTATTTCTATTTACTAATTGTTGGTAATATTTTAAGATAGCTTGATATCGAAATTTTTTTCGCTGAACATTTCTTCTAATTGTTCGGCTGACGTGGAGAATTGTCGTTAACATGCTGTATTCTAAAATTATGGAATATCGGACGAAGGCGGCCTACCGGAACTTCCACCACTTCATGCTTTGTCAATTGGGTAACCGTACCGTTTCGCATGTTTATTTTTACCCTCCCTTTAAGGCGAGTGAGAGGATTATAAGAATATATCCCAGCAAGGTGATTAGTACTCTCTAATATTGCAAAGACGTCGCCAGCAAGTGTTGTTAATACAATTAGTTCTTGGATTGGAATAGGTCCATACTGATTTGGTCCTTGGTACAGTAAAAGTGGTTTCTCCACAGGAAAAGTGTATCTGTGAAGACCGAATAGCTCGTTTGGATCCCTTATGGGAATAAGCCGCATAAACTGAAGCTGGTCAAGACCATATCCGGATCCGTCAGAAGAAGGAAGCCTGGTAGGTAGAGTCATGCACCTACTTGTAGAAGGATCATTGAAGCTGGAACCAAAGTTTGGATCGGCAGGAAGAAGAGATCTGGCAGAAGAACGATTAAGGATTCATTAAATAATCATAATATTTTCTGGATTTTCATAAGGTTTTCTATGAAATATTTTTAAAAATTCAAATTATATAAAAGAACTTGAAAAATACCGAAGACTGCAAGATAAGTTTAGAATGCTTCAGGATGAGTTAAGAAAAAAATAAGACAAATTTTAAAATCCATTTAATTGAGTAGAATTGAACTAAACTAGGAGAATTTAAAAGATTACAGTGAATTTTGAGAAGTTCAAGAAACTTTGGTATTACTCATAAAAATATGGAAGAAACTATTCGTTTCGTGCAGAAAAATCTATGAAACAAACTCAAATATCATTGTGATTGTCTACTGCAGATAAACAATACCTAACTTTTTTAACTGGGAAGAATTTAAAGAAATTCATAAAAATTTTTGATGCAATTCTTACGTACCTAATATTGTTTAAAAGTTATTCATGTACATAGATAGAAAAAATTAGAAAATATTTTGTTCAATTCAGATAAGCGGAAGTAAATAGAGTTAGTTAATAAAAATATCAGAAAATCCATAAGAAAGCAAGGTAAATTTGAAAGTCGTCAGAAAAAACTAGAAAAATTTAAAATCGAAAAAAGATCCATGGAATTGAGAGGATTTCAAGAGTGTCGGAAACCTGCAGAGTTAAATTCAAAAGAATTTAGAGTTAAATTGAAAATAATTCAAGAAAATTCAGAATTTCTAGGGTTCTATGAGGTTGAATGAAGGAAGAAAGTGACTGAAAGTTACGTTACAGATCGTGTGTTATCTATAACTTTTTTTTAAGCAACTCACCCATGGCTGCAGTTCACATGCTCTACTTTATAACCATATGAGAATTTGCGATGGGGGCCCACTGGAGTTTCCTTGATTTCATCTGAGGTCAATAAAGTTATCTTGCCGCTTATCATGTTAATTTTTGCCCGTCCTTTAGAATGAATCCGAGGGTTATACGCATATATTCCAGCAAGATAATTAGTACTGTCTAATATTGCAAAGACCTCACCATTAACTGCTGATAACACAATTTGTTGTTGAGTTGGTATTGGCCCATACATATTAGCTCCTACCAGTAATTGAAGTGGTTTATCTGCGGGAAAAGTGTATCTTCTGAATTCGAATTGCCGTTGCGGATTTTTATGGGAAGTAAGCCGCATAAATTTAAGTTGGTCAAATCTATGGTCAAGTATGTTAAAAAAAGAAATCCTGGCAGATGGAGTATTCACAGCTTCAGGGGACAAGGGCCGTGTGCGAAGAGGAGGTTCGGCATGAGAAGAAGACCTGTTCGCAAAATGTCTGGTATCCAGAAGAAATCTGGAAGGAGGAAGAGAACTGGCAGGAGGATGTTGTCTATCAAAAGAAGAAGATGGTCCTGCAGGTGGATCATCTAGAATAGGGTCACCATTAGGCCTTTGAATTGTAAACTCTTCTGCAGAAGAGAAAAGAGGGAATGACATTTTTTAAAGAACAAATGTTTTCTTGTTCCTGGTAATAACCTACAATTGTACAATCTGTTCGCAGAGTGAATTACACAAGAGTAATGAGTATTATGAAATAAATAGAATGCGCAAAATAAAAATCTTCTAAATTCTGTTAATGTGTAAAAAAAATTCTTTCAAGATATGGAGACAATTTCGTCGCGTCTGGGAATATGATATAGATGATTGTGGTATTCATTATTTTACATTCAAATAAACAGTAACGTATAAAATTATTAGGAATAAAAATGATTAAATCAACTTGTTCGCTCAATATTGATTTGGATACATAGAATTGGTTATAAGCCAATCATTTGGAGATTATGATCATTACGATGCGAAATACCCAGTGGGCATAAAATTTGGCGACGTCTTTATGACATCGTTACGACATCTTTACGGCAACTTTACGATATCCTCTGTCCATGTCGTTTCGGTGTCTTTGCGATGTCGTAAAGACATTATCAGATCATACGACTTATTTACGATATCGTAAAGACGTTTTAACGAAATAGGCATAGGATGTAGTGAAGTGTTCGTAAAGATGTCGTAACGATGTCGTAAAGACGTCACCAAACTTTGTGCCCACTGGGTAAATTTATAAAAAAGTGAAAAGGCTTAAAAGAAACTAATTTAAAAGTGTTGAACAGGAAACAATAAAAATTAAACATCATAATGAAAGGAAAAGTTTGAAGGCGTGAATGAAAAACTGCTTATTAGTTAACATTTTTCCTTTCATTTTTTATTTGAACTATACGTACCTTGATTATGCGCATGCTCGTTACTCCTCCCAAAATTTGACAGAAGATCCATTGTTTTAGGCGGCATGCCTGATGAAATAACTGTGATAAGACAAAAAATATTGTGGATTTTGTATTGCTAAAAATGTATTTGACACAGTTTTGTGATGCATAACATTTGGCAGAATGTCAAGTGCTTTTCCGCTAAACGGAAATCAAAATAAAAAAACAATCAAAATCTAAACTATCGATAAAGTTAACTTTACAATAATAGAAAATATTTGTCTAATGTCCATTCAGACTGAATTGAAAATAAATTTTGAAAAAATGTATGTCATCGATTGATCACTATCGGTCATTTTTTTATCAATAGTGATCAGGATTTTGATAGATAGACTTGTGACTATCTCTAAAGATAATACAGGTTTTTTTCAATTACTCGTATCAAAAATGCAACACCTGCAATAGCTTAACGGAAAAGTTCCCGACCGGCATTTGGAAGTTCTGTGGTTCGATTCTCCGTGGTAATGAAAGAGTAGATCTTTTTCCACAAAAAATTTAATTTATAAATTTCTAAATGTATTTTCATCTGTTCTTAATTGACTTGAAGTATTTTCTGTTATTTAATGAGCTGATTGTGTGGAAGGATATCTACACTGATTTATGGTGACTATCTCTGTTGATAATACAGATTCCATTAAAAGACAAAATTATAAGCTTTTCATGTTTATATTTCATAATTTAATCCAAGAAACGAAGTTTCATTATCTCAACAGAGATTAATTTGGAAATAATAAAGCAGAAATTTATTTGAATATTTGCGTCTAATCGTCTTTATTTCATATTCTTATCGCTCAAGTTATTATTTCTTATTATTAATGAAAGATATTTTCTTAATGCCTAAAATCATAATAAAAAAATAAAAAAATTAAAAACTGAAAATAATATTTAACATCTACCTTTCAAAGCATGAAATGAGCTTCTGTAAATTAAAATTGAACACAAATTACATATTTTGCTCGAAGCGCAAGAAAAAAAATAACTACGAAAATAATTACATTTAAGTAAGCAATTATGAGTTCAAATATTTTATTATTAATATATAATGAATGAAAATTTTTCTGTTTGTTTTAAAAATTAAGTTAAACATTAAGTAATTTTAGACTTAACAGTGCACATAGAACTTCTAAGTTCCCTTAATGAAGCAGCCTACATTTTTTATGAGGCAAAAAAAACCGAAAAAATTTTTCTTAATTTTATCAAAAGCAATTTTTTTTATAAATTTCTAATTGAAAATAGTTTATTACATTATGGTTTAATTTTAAAATGCTGAATATAAAATGCATACTTACTTTTTTCAATGCTTGCACATTGAAAAAACTAAGACAGCCTACAACTGTTATAAATTTAAGCATTCTTTTAATATTTACCAATAGAATTAAGAATCACGAAAAAGGTGTAGAATGGAGTAATAACGATCGCCATTTTTTGAAAAAAAAGGGAAAACTGAATATCTCGTTAATGAAGACTTTATTCAAAAGTCTATCTAAAGAATATTCTGGTGCTTTGATAATGTTTACATATGTTATCAGCATCGTTATCTGATTCATTGTTATAGGCATCAAATTTGTTCTTCTGAGATACTCATATATATATTTCATAAATCAGTCCTAACGAATAGGTTCGATTGTCTCAATCGCATCTACTGTAGCAAAAATAATTAGTACGAGGGTAGTTCAATAAGTCCTTAGAATGAAGTATAAAAACAATTTTTTTTTGGGTAAATTTTTTTTTATTTTTCAACATAATCTCCTTGGAGCT